>NC_064616.1:861234621-861539190 GCF_023898315.1 Schistocerca nitens | reverse complement strand
GCACAGCTAGAGGCAGTGATGGACGCTATATCAAAAGGACACCTGAGGATCCTCCTTGGAGATATGAATGCCAAGGTTAGGAAAGAATAAATATTGCAAGACACAACAGGAAGGCACAGTCTACACAACCTAAGCAATGACAATGGGGTTAGGTTCATCAGCTTCGCTACATCATTAGGGTTGTTCATCTCCAGCACAAACTTCCAGTGGAAAAACATACATAAAGGAACCTGGGTGTCACCAGATGGGAGAACTATAAATTAAATAAACCATGTTGCCATTGATCTCACAGCCAAGAGATGGGTGTTAGACGTTAAGACAGCGTGGGGTGCCGAAGGTGGGAGTGATCATTTCCTGGTCAGAGGCCTTTTAAACGTACTGTGCAAAGGAAGAAAGGGGCCTAAGTTAAAAAGAGTGGAAAGGTACCATGTGGAGAAACTAAAAGACGAAGAAACGAAGACTGGATACCAGTTGCAACTTAGTAACTGCTTTGAACCACTCAGTGAAATGGACGCGAATCAGGACCTTGAACTAATGTGGGGAAAAATCGAGAGCTCAGTTAGGGATACAGCAAAGGAAACACTCATGGGAAACACAGTGGACA
Source organism: Schistocerca nitens (assembly GCF_023898315.1). Classification (NCBI taxonomy): domain Eukaryota; kingdom Metazoa; phylum Arthropoda; class Insecta; order Orthoptera; family Acrididae; genus Schistocerca; species Schistocerca nitens. Next base: position 861,538,586 of record NC_064616.1, on the reverse strand, counting down.
AGAAGATCTGGTTTGGAAAGGAATGTGCAGATGCCCAGGAAAGGAGGACGGAAGCCAGGAACAAGTGGCTGAAGGGGACAAATCTGCCACTGGGCAAAGCACAATTTGAGGAGGTCCGAAAGACTACACAAGCAACGCTGAGAAGAGCAAAGAGGAAATACGTAAGGGATATCATCATTGAAGCAGAAACAGACTTCAGAGGACAAAAGACTTGGGAAATGTTTCTGAAGGTGAAGTACCTCTGCAAAGGTCACCAGGCCAAGCAGAAATTTGTCAAAGATTCCCATGATAAGATCATGACGAACGATAGGGACATAGCTGAGAGATGGAAAGAGTACTTTCGACAGCTGCTAAATTGTGATGAACCCGAACTGCAATTTGATTTCCAGTACCCAATTACAGCCAATGCAGACTATCCCCCACCTACCCTGGATGAGATAAAAACCAGAATCAGACACCTTAAGCAGAATAAGAGTCCAGGTGAAGATGGAATACAGGCTGAAATGATCCTGGCAGGAGGAGAGAAACTTACAGAAAAAATACACCGACTGATACAGGCAATATGGACCAAAGAAGAACTACCAGGAGAATGGAAAATAGCTCTGATTTGTCCAATACATAAGAAGGGTTACAAACTGAAATGTGACAACTATTGAGGAATCGCTCTGCTTAACGTCTACTACAAGATCCTGTCCAATTGCCTCATACAGAAAATTCAGCCAGGGGCAGAATCGGTGATTGGGGAGTCCCAGGGAGGTTTCTGGCCAGGACGGTCAACAGTAGACCACATCTTCAGTCTTCGGCAGCTCACTGAGAAACTGGGTGAATATGGTAAAGATTTGCATATTTTATTTGTTAATTTTAAGAAGGCCTATGATTGCATACGTTGCAAGAGCCTGCTCAACTGTTTAAGTGAGTTTGGCATGGCTGAGAAACTCATCAATCTGATAAAGAACTGTCTGTACAAAACACGTACAAAGGTGAAGATGGGAAATCATGTAACTGAGGAATTTGAAATTGTGACAGGACTCAGGCAAGGAGATGGGTTGTCCCCTATCCTGTTCAACTTTGCCCTCGAGAAGATCGTACGCGAGACCTTCCAAGAGAACGAAGGGACTGAAATCAGAGGAAAAAGACTGGCATACTTAGCCTATGCAGACGATATCTGTTTACTCTCTAGGTCGGAAGAGGAGTTGGAGCAAATGACCAAAGCACTATAAGAGGCTGCCAGAAAATTTGGGCTAAACATAAACGAAGCCAAGACAGAGTACCTCATTACAATGCATTGTCATTGTCAGACTGCTGGTCATCTACAATCACTACAAGAGGGTGCATGAATTCAAATACCTAGGGGCACTTATCACTGAGAACTCATCATGTGAAGCAGAGATCAATGCCAGACTACAAGCAGGAAACCGATCTTACCACAGCCTAGCACAACTGCTTCAGTCCAGATATCTCTCCAGACAGTTCAAGATTCGACTGTACAAAACCCTGATCCAGCCTGTTGTTCTATATGACTGTGAGACATGGAGTATCCGGAAACAGGGCTTCCATAAGCTCCTTGTTTCTGAGAGAAAAGTGCTTCGGAAGATCTTCGTTCCGGTTCTGGATGCAGATACAGGGGAATGGAGGATCAGATACAACCAAGAGCTTGAGGAACTATACCAGCAGCTTAACATAGCAGGAACTGTCAAAGCCAAATGAATGCAGTGGGCCGGTCATGTGGCCCGGATGGAGGATCACAGATGGCCTCGGAAGCTCCTGAATTTCACACCTACAGGAAAGAGACCGCCAGGGAGACTCAAGAAGCATGGGAGGGATGGACTCCATGAATATTTAAACCAAGTATCAATAGATGTGGATGGATGGCGGATAGCAGCAATGGACAGAATACAGTGGAGGAGGAAACTTGTAGATGTGTGCGGTCCACTGGGCCTGATCACGTAGTAGTAGTAGTAGTAGTAGTAGTAAAATATGTTATTAGTTTCCACCTTTCTGACAGCAAGCGTTAACCGCCTTGCAGAACAATGAAGTTATTTTTGTCGGTTTGTTAAAGAAATTTGACTTTCATTAATCTTTTCTGCTAAGGCAGTCAATTTATTTGAAACAAAGTGTTTAATTCCAAACTATTGGCTAGTTTCAACTGTTTGCTGCATTTCAGGTTCACCTTTCCATCATCAAGCATGTATGGCATTATGCCATAATAAAGAACCAAACATGAGATAATACAGTACTGGTACTCCAAGAAAATTTGCGCCTGAATCTGGACATATGAATGTGCACTTTAAGCCGAATTATGCATTTTAGTATGGTTCACAAAATTCCCATGTTCTTGGAGTATCCTCTAATGTCTTGTTTCTTTTATGACATAATGTAAGATCTTTTAATGTTTTTCACATACGAACGTACGGGCTTCCTGCATCATCGTAGCTGCGCAAGCGCAGTGACGCCTGTTATCTGGCGCTCTGTGGCAACTGCTGAAAAGAATCTATTTCTAACAGGTCGCAGAAAAATATTCTGAATGGTTGTTTGAAAAGCGTTGGTTTCAAAGTAAATTTCCTTTTACGCAAGATGAACTCTGTGTGCAAATGTCCGATGAATTTCTTAAATCACAGAACGTTTGACTCTCATTCAAAAATCAAATCTTTGAGGGTAACCATTTAGAATATTTACGAGCCCAGAAAATCAGACATTTATGTCGTTGTTAAAAATTTTACTGCCACATTTGTGTGATGTATCTTAAAGTGTAACACGCGCTAAAAAGATCAACATTATGAGTGGAAGCTTAGCTTCTCCTGCAGCTTATTAATCTTAGAGACCATTATTATACGTGAAAGATTTTCTTTTCTTGTAGCAACACTATGTATATTAATTAAAACAATTACCTTTTCCTGTTTGTGTGTATGCGCTACTTACCCTTGATGTTGCTATTGGCTGACTACATCACGTGTCCTATGCTCTGAATATCCGCTGTCATCGGCTGGCGAGATCACTTGACATGAACTATGACTTGCTTACAAAAGTGCATTGCAATCTCGATTTCAATCCTTCAGAAGCTAACATGCGGTGTTTGGTGGAATTCGAATTTATACTTTTGTAATATGAAAATATGCAGTGTACATGTTGCTGCACATCAGACATTTTTCCAAAATGAGTTTTTTCCCCTGAGTTTCGTTTTCTAAATTGCTGGGAAATTCTACACCAGTGTATAAAACCACAACCATTGAAAGGACTGATAAATTTTACAGTTCCGAGGAAAATTATACTGTTACTTAACATGGAAAAAGTGTATTTTCATCCGGGAGAAAGTGTATTTTTAACCGGGAAATCCGGTAATTTTTTTCCTCACTCACGTATACATCTTGTCTTAACTTTTTGGTAGCTTTCCTTCACCCCTGGGAAAGGCACCATGCACAATCTTTTCTAGCCCATCCCAGAAAGGACCTAAGGGCTCCTCCAATCAGGGATCTAGAGGTCCATAAAGTTAAAAATGTATCTGCTAATGACATAGGTGCATAAGGAAATGGGAAATGAGTGTTGCCCCATTCCCATGTACTGAATTGTTTGTCAAAAATTCTGGAAACTTTGTTGGACTTTGCTCAGCTAAGTTTGCAAATTTGCAGACACATGAGTGGCTATTTATTTGCTTGAAGAAACATGTCTGGAGACCACACACAACAGGACAATGGCAAGTGGACTGCTGAGGATTCCACCCGAAGGTTACTAACAAGCAGAGTTCTCACCCCTTCCACCAGTGGTTTTCTGTTCTGCCATAGAAGACAGCAGTCTTCCATACTGTCCCTCTTTGTTTGTTGAGGCTGAGGCAGGAGGATAATCCCTGAAAGGCTCGCTTGACAGTGTGGTCAGCTAGCATAGGAGCTGCCTTCTGAGGAGTTACTGGTAGCTCTTCCAAAGTGTGTGAAATCTCTTTCTGTTTTCACCCGAGCAAAAATCAGTTCCCCTTCCCCTAGTCAACACCAGATTCATGTAATGGGAAAAACTTCTACAATAATGAAAGAATAGATTAGGTACAGAGAGGTGAAAACCACGTGTTGCTACATACTACCCCTAACAACTCCTGTAATCAGCATGCAGTACCAGTGAAAAGTTGACAAGTAAAACTGAATTAAAAATTAAATGAAGCAAAAGAGTCCCATATGGAAATTCAGTATGCAAACAGGATAAAATAGGAGGAAAAAGGCCTGAAACAGGCTGTCATCATGAGGGAGTAAACACAATGAGAGGCTGTTGCCACAATTTTGAGCTGCTTACAATGAGTTTCAATATTGGATGTTGATTATTTACAGCTTTCCTGCCAGCCTTCATATAAAGGGGGAAAAAGAAAACCTATTCTAATGATGCATTATGTCTAATATTGAGTACATGATTGACAGTATTTTATATACTTTGATATTTTGTGGAAGTTACTTCCAGAAAATATGAAGGTATACAAAAATTTGCCGTACCTTTAATGTAAAAATTGAAAATCACTTCCTCCTATAGTGTCAGCTTATGTTATCATCGGCTTTTAGCTTTGTTGTTTCGGTACATGTTTCTGTTTTAGTTAAGATGTTTCTATCAACAAAATGTGTGAAAAGGTTAACTGCCATTATCTTCTTTTTTTCCTTAAGGCATCACTGGATGTTTTCGTGTTCCGCATTTAATCACTCATACACCTCTTGCGGCTTGTTTGGAATCCATGCCAGTTCACCACCAGATTATTTATCAAGACTGATTTCAATTATTGTTAAAGAGCTTTGTGCAGTGGCTGTTGATGATATTAGACATCCTTTAAAGGTAAAAAATAATAACATTCAGAGATTTTTATAATTTGGGGCATTTGTAAATGTATATGTGAAATGGTCCTTGTAAAAAATTTATAATCCACATTACTTTATCTGGAAATTATTTTATCAATTTGTAATCATTATTGCCTTTGTTATTCCCTACTCTTTCTCCCATTATATTAATTGATCACATTTTCATTGGATTGTGTATGTGATAACTCACTGTGATGTGGAATGTATTGATTGCTTTACATAAAATGCTGAAAATTTTGTGAATGGTTTAAGTTTGTGCAGGGTAATTCATAAATACCTCTGGGGTAACAGAATATGACTGCACGAAAAGTACAAGACATACAGAAAATAGACAAATGATAGAGCATCTCTCCAAGTTTTTAACTCACATTAGAAGTTCTTAATATGGACTCTGTTCGTAATGCGGCAAACATAAATACAATAGTTAAACTCTTGCCATATGCATCCCAACGATTGTGGTAGATATCAACAATAGCTTTAATTGTCCTTCCTTGTAACTCTTCCAAATTAAGTACCGTATTTTATGGACTATAAGATGCACTTGTTTCTTCAAAAAATTACCTCCAAAATTCAGGTACATTGTATACTCAAAATTAATATAAAAATATCCAGTGTTTGATTTAAAATTCCCGCCAGTTGTAAAAATCATCATATATTTGATGCTGCAGCAAACCTATCTGTGTGTGGCAGCATTGGATTCAACCGGTAGCAGCACTGCACCGTCTCCCCCCCCGCCCGCCTCGCCACCACAAACCCAGAACACTGTCTCGCTTATGATGCGTTATTGCAGCCTACGGTGCCAGTGAACTTGAATAAAAGTGATTTGTGTTGTTGGTAGCAGTACAATATTTTTGTCAGTAACTAGTTTTGTAATGGAAAAAAATAAAAGGTACTCATATGCTGCTGGCTATAAATTGAAAGTAATAGCATATCCAGAAGAATATGGAAACAGAGCAGCTGAGCGGCATTTTGGCCCTCCACCAACAGAAAAAAAACATTGGCAATTGGCGGGCTAGTAAATAAGAACCGAAAAAAATAAGGAAGACTAAATGTGCAAATAGAGGACTGAATGCAAAATGTCCAAAACTAGAAGATGAGGTATTGAAATGCATTTAAGGACACTGTCAAAATGGCATTGGAATTGATACAAAAATGATTCAAATACAGGCTTGTAAGCTGTTGCCACAGTGGGACTTAACAGACTTGAAGGGTGTAGTTAGTTGGCCCTAGAAGTTTATGTAGCGTTACGGACTTACCTTGTGAAAGAAAACCAAAATATCTCAGAAAATGCCACAAAAGTATGAAGAGAAAATATTATCTTACATCCCTCAGCTTATTGTATGATACTTCAACCTACCACCTGCACCAACACTTGCCGCTACTGCCATCTGTTGCAAAATGGCGGAAGAAATGTTGTAGACGTAATATATTGGCTAAATTACTTTCCTCTTAGTAAGTCACATTTTATGAAATTCCTGGATTGGAAACCTATGCTCACTGAACGTGTGAGTTGGGACCATTCATAAACACCCTCTGTTCAACAAATAAATTATAAATTAATTTAACACACTGGGTACAGAGCTTGAGCTCATGGTCAGATTTGAAATCAAGTCTTTGACATGAAAAATAACTACCTAGTGGCAAATCATGAACAGGTACAAAACAGTTCCTTTCCTAAAGTAACTCTTAACAAATTTATTTTCAGGGCTTATTATCTGCAGTATAAAATGAATTTAAATAGGTGGAGTCAATGTAATAGATTAAACTGGAAAATGTTGTAGCTAAAAAATAAAAAAAGAACACTTTAAATGCGAACATTTTTACGTTAGGCTTTACTGTGACTGTTACTGACATTAAATGAAACAACAAGTTCACTGTTACCAGGTGACTGGTAACAGTGAACTTGTTGTTTCATTTAAAAAAGAACACCTTTTTTGGCTAAAAATAGTTGAGACAGCAATGCATTCTGGGAGGCAGTGCACACAGTGCTTCACTAGTATCCCACTAAACCAGGGGCGGGCAGGAATCCTGCACATGTGCGGTGCACTTGCACGCGTGCAGTTAACAGGTGTTCCGCGTGCACACAGGGGCAAGCTGGCCACCCGCTTATCTCCCATCCCCACCATACCTTCTGTCCGCTCCTTCCTCTGTAATGCGTTTTGTTTCCTAGCTTGCTTTATTGAGTGAATCAATAAGGTTAGTAGAAGTGCTTGAAAGAAATCATGGTTTGAAAGAGTACCTATTACCAACGATACGTTTTATTTAGTTATCACAGGTGGAGTTTACAATACGTTTAATATCTGGAACAAAATTTCTACATACAGACAAACACAAACAGTTACGTAAATTTTCATCACTGATGTTTGCTCTTAACCGAGACTTATTAATTCAGCAAATGGTTTTCCAGCTCTCGCTATATTAAGCGCAGTCTTATAACTTGCACATACCGCTGGGCTATTATTGTTGTCGTCCTGAAAACTTGAAAACAGTGCTCCATAAAATGTTCGATCAGTGAGATGAGAGACATGACGAGAGAAAGTCGCAGATCTCTCGTGACAACAGCAACTACGACAAATTCAAATGGCTCTGAGCACTATGGAACTTAACTGCTGTGGTCATCAGTCCCCTAGAACTTAGAACTACTTAAACCTAAATAACCTAAGGACATTACACACATCCATGCCCGAGGCAGGATTCGAACCTGCGACCATAGCGGTTGCGCGGTTCCAGACTGTAGTGCCTAGAACCGCTCGGCCACTCCGGCCGGCCAACTACGACAGATTCATCTGGTATCGTCAGATCGGTCTTCTTAAGCTCAGTCAATTCCCCATCCGCTCAGAATCCGACAATAAATTGTACTCATCCTTGTGAAATTTATTATAATGGCCTTCAATACTAAACTTCCGTTGACCAGCGAGAATACTGCCACATATTAAACATTTAGAATTTTCACGTTTTTGCACAAAGAAAAAATGATTCCCCCATTACTTTTTAAAAGATAGCAAATCTCCACTTCTCCGTTTCTTGAAATACAACGTTCACTACATAGTGCTCGCTTCGCATCAACGTCCGCAGCTTAGCCTGGCACTACACTGCCGCAACCTGCCGGCTGTCGCCACAGTCCCGGTCGACGCCTGCACGCGAGCAGCACACGTGCAGCGCTGTGCGCTCATGAGCCGCGTGCAACGTTTGCCCACCCCTGCACTAAACGAATAACAAAGTTCATTTCCTACACCTTTTATCATGGCACCTGAAAACTTTAAGAGTTCACAAAATCCTCTAAGACATTCACTTACTTCGCTCGTAGAATTTGTAGTTTGTGACTGCTCATCTGCATACCACCAGAAACTAAGATGAACAGCTTATCTATACTGTCCTCACATGAAATCACCAACCATCTTCCAGCACAAACTGTTCATTCCATTATCTGTCAAGATGAAGTGTCCACACTCTTATCTCCCGGGGCGAAGTGTACGTCTTCGTCCCCCAAGGAAAAAACTCTCGTCCAGCCCTTCCATCTTGAAAGTTTCTCTACTACTGCAACTATCTAGCCTGTCATCAGCCGTCACTTTCTACTGCCTCTGGTCCAGCCGCACTGTCACTAGTGATGTAGCCTAATGTAATATTAAATTTACAATTTTTGAGCAAATTGGCCTATTTACTTAAATGATGCTTTACATAATGTTTCAAAATCACTGAGATAGTCTTTTTGTAACCAGTCAGTTAAGCAACATGAAATTATAGATTTACATTATTATCAAGGTGCAATGTGTGGTACAACTGATAATTTATTTCATCTGTACCATTTCCTTAGCTTAGAAATATAGATAGAAATTTGCATAAGAATTTTGCACAGATTTTTCTTTTACATAGTTGGATAATGGTAATGAGGTACCTAATTTTGTATGCTGTTGCATGTTGTCACAAGTTATTCATTATATCTGAGCACAATTTCCATCTCTCTGGAATCTCAAGTTTAGGTGTTTTATGTTAATGCCCAGTTCGTGCATGTGTCATTTTTCCACACATTGGTCACACTAAGGGTAGCTACACTGGCATACCTGCACTGCAAAGCACTTTTAGCTCCAGCTGAGCACAATAGACCAATGTTAAGTAGTCCACAGCAGACTGTTGTCGTGTGCAGGAAGCTGTTCCTAGGACTTCCCTGCACAGGAACCACTTTATTTGCCTTGCTAAGCTCCTTATAGTGGGACTTGGTGCTCACAGTTAAGTGACACTGATCTCTTCCCTCACTGGAATTTCACAGCACACTCAGATCCAACATGTGTTCCCTGTGGTAAATGGTAAATCGTCTCACAATGCAAACTTTCTGACAGAAGGCTAAAACATTGTCCAGTGCTTAGCTTTTCAACTTGGGGAAATGTCCCTTACTTAAAACATTTTCAGGTTTAGCTCTGTCATCTCACACAGTTACATTTTAGTGTATACAGAAAGTAGCTTAAACTTACATACAGAGTATCCCAGTCAAAATTCACATGCTCATACAACATCTAGCTCATTCTTTACAGCTGTATTCAGTTTAGTTAGTTAATTACGTGTTCCTTTGATCAATCTCACTGTAACCATTATGATGCAGAGCATGTCAAATGCATAAGAAATGCACACATTATGAATGAAGTTTTTTAAGCTTAAAATTTTTGTTACCTACCCCATGTCCTTAAATTTATTTTTAAAATCCAATAAAGGATTATGTAATAGAAAATATTGTTCTTATGCCTATAGGAAAATAAATGAAATTTAATGAATGCAAATTTGTGTAAATGCATATTCTTTGTTCATTGCTTTTTGTAAATACAGTTTTCTGATTTTTCAGCGGGCAAAGGCCCAGTTGAGGTCACTGTATTTAATGAATCTAGAATCAAGACCAATGGTATTTGAAGATGTGGCAAGACAAGTCATTGCCCTAGGTTCGTGGAAGGACCGTGATTATTTCATCAAAGAAATGGGTGAGGAACAAAGTTACACCAACATTATATATAGTATTATCATGTTATGCTTATGTAACACCTGAACTTGTACTTTAGCGTAATTTGTTATTTGCTATATGAAGTGCACAATTATTTCTGACTGACTGATGATCGCCCGCATCTCGTGGTCGTGCGGTAGCGTTCTCGCTTCCCACGCCCGGGTTCCCGGGTTCGATTCCCGGCGGGGTTAGGGATTTTCTCTGCCTCGTGATGGCTGGGTGTTGTGTGCTGTCCTTAGGTTAGTTAGGTTTACGTAGTTCTAAGTTCTAGGGGACTTATGACCACAGCAGTTGAGTCCCATAGTGCTCAGAGCCATTTGAACCATTTGACTGATGATCAAGCCTGGACTTTATTTTTAATAACAAGAAAGGATCGTGATAGAGATCTCTCCATGCAGTTTGCTGTGTGTAGCATACTGTGTCTGCTTGCCATACTTCCACCAGACAGTCGGGAGAATGTTTACGATCAATGTTTTGGATTTGGTCTTTAATATTACGTGTGACAACCAGACCATTTGCGTCATGACTTTGGCGCATCTTGGCAACGTGAAGATGTTCAATGAACGAAACCACTTTTAACACAGTAAATGTATAATAATGCAACTGAGGTGGTTTTCACTAATCATTAATTTTGATGGCAGTTGTGGTGATCAACATTATCAAGCTTTTTTTCAGTCAATAATTATTTTAAAGACATTAATGATAATACATTTTTTGCCATATGATTAATCAAATTGATAGTAATATTCACAGCAGTCACTCAAACAACTAATCCTGCTTGTTTTGTATTAAAGGAAATGGTGTGTACAGGGACAGAAAACAATAGTGAAATAAACTGTGTGAATCCCCATTGGTGATTGCTTCCTTCTCAAAAAATTTCTTTTGTCTACAGTCATTCAGGTGCATAATACAGTTTCCTTTTGTGAAAGTTGACATGAGCCCTTTTTTTACCTTTACTGTTAATCCCATGAACCTCATTTATTATTTAAAAAACAAAAGAGAAAAAGGAAGCTGATAACACACAGTTAATGAATGTAAGGGAAAAGAAAGTGGTTTGGAGAAAGAGAAAGAAGTGTGACTGAGAGAAGATAGGAGAATTGGCTTTAGAATTTGACAGAGGAAGAATTGGTTGTGTACTTTAATTTTTGGTGTAACTTTATGAGGGAGACGGAAGGAAGTGCTTCAGTTTCGTCTTAAAAGCAACAAGGTATTGAATTGTGCACAGAGAGCAAGGTAGCATGTTCCAGAGGCTGAAAGAAGCAATAATGAATCATTTTGTGAGTGTTTTTACCTTACGAATGGCCACAGCTAGGACCTGGGACTTCGTATTTCAATGGAGATGAGATGACAGGTATTTCATCTTTGATGTGAGGTATTGCTGTGCTTATGTACTGAGAAGCTGATGAAGTAGACATAGCATATGGTAGTTGGTGTTTTTACCTTACGAATGGCCACAGCTAGGACCTGGGACTTCGTATTTCAATGGAGATGAGATGACAGGTATTTCATCTTTGATGTGAGGTATTGCTGTGCTTATGTACTGAGAAGCTGATGAAGTAGACATAGCACATGGTAGTTGGGTAACTTGTCTGACCACAACCTCCATAACTAGAGGTATGCAGCACCAACATGATCATATAGACACATGTTGCAGATGTAACACACACAAGTTTTTGTGATTACATGATTAAAAAACAAATTTATTAATTTGAAATCTTCTCTCATATTCTTAGCATCCAAAAGCATAGTGTGACTGTGGTTTTGCAAAATGGCAAACTTGACAATAGTGCCTGTTGCTATGGTGAAGCAAAACTTCGTCCTTTCTAAGTTACCTGATATTTGCATAAAATGGTTCTGGTTTCAGATTGTGCTGCTAGAAAAGAAATCAACTTCTTTCTAGACTGTTGTGGCTGTTCTGTTGAAGTCACTTCATACCTTGTTAAATTGTTTCCAAGATCCTAGTTGTTAGAAATAAATTTACGTCATTTGTTTGTCTGAACATCATATAACCACAGGGATAGAAAACCTTAATATAAGGCAGTATAATTTAGCTGCATATTCATGTAGATCCAGTATCTACATCTACATGTACACAGCTAATCTGCAAATCACACTTGAATGCCTGTCAGAGGGTTCATCGAACCACCTTCAAAATAAGTCTCTGTTATTCCACTCCAGAACAATGCACAGAAAAATTGAACATCCATATCTTTCCATGCAAGCTCTGTTTTCCCTTATTTTATTATGACGATTCATTCTCTGTATGTATGTTGGTGTCAACAAAATATTTTCGCATCAGAGCAGAAAGTTGGTGATTGAAATCTCATGGGAAGATCCCATCACAACAAGACATGCCTTTGTTTTAATTGTGTCCAAACCAAATCCTGTATCATGTCTGTGGCACTCTCTCCCCTATTTCTTGATAATACAAAATGTGCTGCTCTTCTTTGATGTTTGTGTATGTACTCCTTGAATCCTACCTGGTATGGATCCCACAAGTGCAGCAGTACTCCAAAAGAAGATGGATAAGCGTAGTGTAGGCAGTCTCTTTAGTAGATATGTTGCATCTTCTAAGTGTTCTGCCAATAAAACGTGGTCTTTGGTTCAGCTTCCCAATAACATTTTATAAGTGTTCTTTCCAATTTAAGTTGATTTGTAATTGTAATTCCTAGGTATTTAGCTGAATTTGGGGCCTTTAGATTTGATTGATTTTCATGTAACTGAAGTTAAACAAATTCCTTTTAACACTCATGTAGATAACCTTACACTTCTCACTATTTAAGGTCAATTGCCAGTTTTTACACCACACAGATATTGTTTGTAAATCATTTTGTAATTTATTTTGATCTTCCAATGACTTTACTAGACGATAAACGACAGCATCATTTGAGAACAACCTAAGACAGCTGCTCAGATTGTCTCCTAAATCATTTGTATAGATAAGGGACAGAAGAGGACTTTAACACTACCTTGAGGAATGCCAGAAATAACTTCTGTTTTACTCACCTCTCTGACAGGAAATCATGAATCCAGTCACATAAGTGAGACGATATTTCATAAGCACACATTTTGATTTTTTTTATTTAAAGCCACTAGTGAGGTACAGTTTCAAAAGCCTTCTGGAAATCTAGAAATTCGGAATCAATTTGAAATCCCTTGTCCATAGCACTCAACACACTATGTGAGTAAAGAGCTAGTTGTGTTTCACAAGAACGATGTTTTCTAAACCCATATTGACAATGTTTCAATAGACTGTTCTGTTCAAGGTAAATCATAGTGTTTGAACACAATGTATGTTCAAAAATTCTGCTGTGTACCGACATTAATGATATGGGCCTGTTTGGGTAAATGAGGAGTTGTCACATTCATGAAAAAGGGATATAAATTCAAAAAGGCAGGAATATTTAAATTCTCTGCAGATCAGGGTATATGCTTGAGAGTTGTTATTGGGAAATGTAATACTTGTGATTGTTAGAGTATGCTGGTCTCCACTGGGTAATTGGGAAATTTTCATGAAAAATGTAGATGAATTATTGTGCTCTCTATCAGTAGAAAGAAGGAATTATTAAATCGTGGTGATTTTAATGTAAATTTCTTAAGGAATCTGACTGGAAAAGTGACCTGTAGGTGCTTTTGGCCACTTATAATTTTGAGTTGCTGAAGATAGTAGTAGCCTTACAGATAATGCATTCACTCAACATGCAGAAGTAAAGAGAGACATGCCTTTCCATTGGTATACAGATTGTCAGATGACAATACACATTTAGTCACATTATACAACTTGGTTCCGTTTACAGTTCTAAATACTCAAAGAAAACAATGAGACTGATTAATGACAAAATTACTGAAGATTTTGAAAGAAAGCTTTAAAATGTTGATTGGGGTGAAGTTTACAATACATGTAATGGTAACTCTAATTCAAACATACTTCTTAATGAGTTTGTATCCATTTTTTGAAAGTAATTTTCCCAAAAGGATAATTAAATGTAATAATGGCAAGTCATTAAACAAACTTTGCATCACTACAGATCAGAGTTTCTTCCCAGTGAAAAAAGGACTTGCAAAAGTAATGACAGTACTGTAACATATTAAGTACTGCACTTGTTAAGTACTGTAACACATTAAGAAAAGTTGTAGAAAAAATTCAGAACATGCACATATCTTCTCTTCTCTACATATAGTGTGATTACAATTAAAGTTTCAATTTCAAAACACTCTAAAAAAAAGAGCCATTGCTCAGACTGATGTCAAATTTGAAAGAAACATTATCGAAGAAGGGTGAAATGTTATGGGATCAAAAAAAGTTTAATGAAAATTTTACCAATAGATGGCACTGTAAACATCGTAATGTAAATGGGTTCGGCTACAAATGCCAGATGAATGTCAGTGCAACTGCTATTGTGAGAGTTGCACATTAAACCACTCATACTGTACAGTGTGCATGACTGCACAAGTTTGCCATTCAACAATTGTGGCGCTGTTAGTAAGCCAATGCACCACGGCAAGGTTGTCCCACATTGGATGGAAAAACCAGTTTTTAATTGTCGTGAGGCCAAAAAGGCATAAAAGACAACAATGACATTGGCTTTTAATAACGCTGAGGCCAGTAAGTGCATAAAAAACAGCAATGAAATTGGTTTTTAAGTTCAGAATGCGTTGCATAATGTGTGCCTTCACTTCAGCTATGTTTTTAATTGGAGCACTGAACATAGCATCTTCCAGATAACCCCACAGCCAGAAGTCACACATTAAGATCAGGTGATCTGGAGGCCTAGCTGTAGGGAAATGACTGCTGATAATTCTAACATTTCCAGAATGCCTTTGCAGCAGCTGCTTCACTGGCTGTTCAATGTTCGGAGGTGTGCCATCTCGGATAAAAATGATCCAATCCACAGTGTTGAAGGGTTGAAGTGACATTGGTGCGCAGAAGACTCTTGTAGTGTTTACCATTGACAGTACAGGTTACAGGACCTGCAGTACCCATCTCCTCAAAAAAATGATAAATGATGCTGTCGACTTACATTGCACAGTTACCTTTGCAAAATGAAACTGTACCAGTTGAGGTGCGAGTGGATTTTCTGTTGCCTGTATTCTTCAGTTCTGTGTATTGACATATCCTTGGAGATAAAAGTGGGCTTTGCCTGTCCACAGAATGTTCCATGGCCGTTCATTATCTAGTTCCATGTGGGCAAGTAATTATAGAGCAAATGTGTCTAGGTCAAAATGTAGCAACTCCTGAACATGGGTAATTTTTTATGGATAGCAGCACAGTGTTTCATAGAATTTTATCCCCTGTGTCCACAGGCATGTCTAATGTTCAGGCAATTTCCCATATGCTACGTGTTTGCACACCACCACTCATCCCCTCCTGAAAAGCCATGGCAGTATCTTCAGCTGACATTGGATCAGGTGTTTTTCTTCCTCTGCCACATTGCACATCAAAAGAACTGTCATTTTGTGTTTTGTAATAATTTTCTCCAGATCCTTGGCAGACCTGAGACCAATGCATTTTCTCATATACTTGAGTTTCTGGAACTTCTCTAAAGCTAGTGATGTGCAGTCACCATCCTTGTAAAAGAGCTTTATCTGTAGCATGTAATCCTGAATTGAGACAGTCATTGTGCGTATCTCGGATGCAAACTGAGGAACAACCATGTACTCCACTTCTTTTATTTCACACATTTTGTCACTTACAGTGTCATCTAGTGGTAAAATTTTTCAGTAAATATTTTGTTTCCATAACGTTTCTCCCTTCTTTGATAATATACTGTTCAAATTTGATGTGATTCTTTTTTTCTTTCTTTTTTTTTTTTTTTCTTGCATCGTTCTGAAACTGAACATTTAATCATAACTACCCTGTATATAAATTAAAAGTCGCTTGCTTGTGTCTGACTGTATATGGAGACTAATCTCAAGAACTGCTGTAGGGATTTTGATCTTATTTTGATTAATAGAGATGCTGAGTCGTGAGGCAGGTTTATGTATATCATTTATAAATATTTCATACAAATTGTCTGAATTGTGATGGGTTATAGTTGTGAAAACGATGCCATTGCCTCCTAGCAAACAGCTGCCATAACTTGGGAGAGCACCAGTGCCTTGAGACTGTAGCAAGTATACTGTAATGTGCATTTGGTGTAGTGGTAGTGTGTGTGTGTGGGTGGAAAGTGAAAGGTGGTGGGATCAAATCTCAGGTAGATCACTTTCTAGCATTCACCACTCAGTTAAGTGGAGATAAACATTTCAAAATATGACTACAGTTTCAGACTGCCTATTTCTGCTTCCCTTAGACCACTATTCATTAAAGGGTAATGCAGAACATTTTTTCTTCTGTTGATGTGCTTCTGAATATTTCTTGGTACACAGCTACTGCTTGGGGTTATCTAGGAGGGGAAAGACCAGGCCCAAGTAAGGGTTGAACATCATTTGTGACCAAAACATTTATTGAACAATGTATGCTTAAAAGATCAATCAAACCACTTAATAAAAATTTACTTGTAAGCTTTCAACAATTAATTAAAATACATGTTAATAACAACGAGAAGTCTCAAAAGTAATCCAATTTTATAAATGTGCATATACCCGAACATGTGCTGCAGTGTTTACTTTGCATTCAAGTAGGACTTACTATTAATACACAGTCACACTGACCCACATTGTCCTGTTATAAACATAGGAAACCCAACCTGTTGTATATGGTTATGAAAGTATCAGTGTTCAGAGACAACCAATGAGCTTTGTACTTAACGATCCCAGTTATGGAAACAAAATTCTTTCAACAATCTACATCACAGAGGCAAATAAATTTGTTGCAGCTCCTTGAGAATTAATTGCTTATCACAATGTGTCAGTTCCTGTAATGAAATACCATGTAATTATTAGGACTCTGTGGTTTTTTTTTTTTTTTTTTTTTTTTTTTTTTTTTTTTTTTTTTTTACAAGCGTATGTGACAGAAGAACAGTGCAAAAGTTCAATACAGTTTCTATGCTTCAAAATGGCAGTTACAACAAGGAGAATTTGTGTCACAACAATTTAGCAATTCACCTTATCTTATTTTTTGACAGCCTGTTTACTGATTTACAATTCTTTGGTGTCACAGAATGCTTCACAACACTGCTGACCAAAGGAATGAAAACTTCCTAAAACAGTGACCTTAAAATTTACATTCAGTTCCCCAAAAGATGAGGAAGCGCAATCTCCGACCTCAGAATCCAACCGGCTGCACCCATGTAGTTACGTAGTGTAATTCGGGGTAGACACCTTCCGGATAATAGAGACAATTTTGTGCATGGCGCTCGTTACTGCTAGTATTACCTGGCAAGAAAAAGGATCTTTAAACGCAACAAATAATCATATCATAACTACCTTTAACACCTCAGCCATGGAACTGAACACAGTATGGCCACGAGCATAATGACACCCTCACATACCAATAAAGGGACAGAAACCAAGCTCTCCAGTATTAATATATATTTAAAAAAAAAAAAGGTCTGGTCCTTATTACTGAACATACACCCAAATCTCAACAAGGAGATAAGATGATTCGTCTGCCAATCGCAACTGCGTTTCAAACCAATGCCCAATGGCATTATGGTAACGTGGAGCTGCCACACAATGGATGCACATGGTTGGCGAACAACTTTGGTTACATTAGCAGACAGTATCTTAAATACCAAGAAATTGGCACAAATCCACTTCTCCCAGAAATAACAAGTTAACTAGCAAGCATCAAAGCCAGTCACAGCAATAAATGAGGTAACTTAAACCAAAGTCCACAAAGCTATAATATATAAGAAGGTAGAAACACATTATGTATTAATTACAGAAAATCACAGATTTACAGTGGTATAAAAAGAAGCTGGTACAAAAACACGTGCAGGCCTCTTGAACTCATGCCCATTGTACCCATGACCAGGGCTTAAGCGAGCAGGTAGATTGAGCCAGTATTATTATAGTTCCAATAGTTGTAAAGCCGAGTAAGGCACATAAGCAGTCAGCGACACACTGGGAAAGACAAAAGAAAGGAACATTTGTGAACTTCACACTGACCCCAACTTCACTCAACAGAAGTAAGGTACCTCATGATAATTCTAAGAAAGCATGGCACCGCAGCCACAGTAAGAATAGCTTTGGCAGCCTTGTGTCCTCCAGAGAATGAAAACTTTATATTGATCACGCAACCCAAACTGGAATACAGAGAAATCGTGTGTCTCAAATCACAACATGTCGTTCCTGCAGAGTCCTTTCTGGTCCACTGCCTGCTGCTTTCCATCTCATTCCTCACACTGCCACTTGCTTATGTCAAAATGTCACGTCCTTCGCTAGAGGCAAAGATGGCATGCAGAAGGCGTATCGCTACCTATCGACACGGTATGGATCATCTTTGTTACTCTCAAACTTGGATGAATTGTTGATAACAAATTTCATAAGTGAATAAATGTACAGTGAGGCCATGAAGTCTGCACATAGTTACTTTCTGTTAGACAATGCATTTTTTTACCTTAGCGAGGCATTATCCCAGAAAGCTATCCCATAAGCAGGGTATTTAGTGGATGTCCCACTGGTCCCTAAAGTCCCTTTTTTTCCCCTCAAACGTACCTATAAAAGGTGCTTTTTTCAATTTTGTCCCTAAAGTACCCTTTTTTTTTTTAAATTTTAATAACCCCACTGAAGCTTAACTAAGGCATCTTTCATGTTACAACTGGCTTTAACCCTTCTCACCATTTTGGTTTCTTTCCAGTTCCTCCACGTAAAACAAGTCCACTGTTGAGGGGACTGCAGGGAGCTTTGATGGCCATGGGGCAAGGAAACATATGGGGAGACAGTGCTATGCAGTGCCAGCAACTTTTGCGGAACTTACTCTTTGTTTTTTATGGTAGAAATGATGAACGGATATAGTTTGCACATGTTGGGTGTAGCTCAAATGAGGATAACTTGCAACGCCTACCTGTTCTGGAGTACTGCTGACTGGTCTAGAATCCTCACCAGATAGGCCTAACAGAGTATGTCAAGAAAATTCAGTGAAGAGCAGCACATTTTGTATTATCGTGAAACAGGGGAGAGAGCATCACTGACATGATATGGGAGTTGGGGTGGACATCATTAGAAAAAAGGCATTTTTTGTGCCAGTGGAATCTTCTCACAAAATTTCAATCACCAGCCTTTTCCTCTGAATGTGAAAATATTTTGTTGATGGTGACGTACATGGTAAGAAACAATCATCTTAATAAAATAAGGGAAATTAGAGCTTGCACGGAAGGATTCATTTTTTCCGCGCGCTGTTTGAGAGTGGAATAATAGAGAATTATTGTAAAGATGGTTCAATGAACCCTATGCCAGGCACTTAAGTGTGATTTGCAGAGTATCTGTGTAGATGTAGATGTAAGTTAACAAAACAAATCATAAATTTTAACTAGGTAAAGTAGATGAAATTTGGGCTACTCTCATTGCAATGAAAGCTTCTTTGGGTATAATAATAATAATAATAATAATAATAATCCCTGTGGAGGCCCGGGAAAAGAATAGGCCTCCGGTATGTTCTGCCAGTCATAAAAGGCGACGAAAAGAACAAACCACTAATAGGGCTAACCCCCCTTTTAGTGTGATTAGTTGGTTCAGGACAGAACTAAAGAAGCCTCGGACAAACGCCATCATGGTCGGGGATGACACTTGAACCCTATGCCCGCCCACAATGGTAACGACACTGCTAATCAACTGGAAAATGATTTAAATCCAAATAGAGGTGTTTTGCAGGATATGCTTCCTGCAACCACCCTAGAAGGAAAACAAAGACAGAGGATGAGATGGTCAGATGAAGTTAACCGACACCTCATGTTCTGTTATTACCAAGCAACAAACCTAGGAACCAGCACAACTGGATACAGATCACAAGTATACACAACATTTATTACCAGATACCCCACCGAGCAAGGTGGCGCAGTGGTTAGACACTGGACTCGCATTCGGGAGGACGACGGTTCAATCCCGCGTCCGGCCATCCTGATTTAGGTTTTCCGTGATTTCCCTAAATCACTCCAGGCAAATGCCGGGATGGTTCCTCTGAAAGGGCACGGCCGACTTCCTTCCCCATCCTTCCCTAATCCGATGAGACCGATGACCATGCTGTCTGGTCTCCTTCCCCAAAACCAACCAACCAACCAGATACCCAGAATTAAAATTTTTAACAGAACAACGACTAGCTGATCAATCCGTGTAATAATAAAAAATAATAGGATACCCCAGTCAGAATTAGAAAACATCAAACAACAAGTACAGCAAATACTGGAACAAAATAATGTGCAATCAGAAGAAGAAGAAAATACAGTAATGGACTCAAACATCCCAGAGCAAACAAACAAAGAACAACATGCATCAATTAAACAGTCAGAGGAAAACGAAATCTTAAGACAACCACCAGAACAAGCACAAATAGAACATGAAGTGACACACGTTTGATATAGAAGAAAAATTTCAGCTGACATATATAGAATACAAAGACACAAATACAGACATTAGACCATTCTTGCATAGACCGCCAAATAACCCACAAGTTGAAACAACAATAAAAACTATCAACACAATAATACACAACAAGATAAATGAAAACACAACGATGGAAGAGTTACAACTACTGGTTTATATAGGAGCACTCACTATACTAAATATACACACTAAGCAGAGATCAGAACCAACCAACACACAGAAGAAACCCACAAAACCAGCATGGCAACACAGGCTACAGATCAGAATAGAAAAACTGAGAAAAGACATCGGACAGCTAACACAATTTATAAGAAATGAAATGTCAGAAAAAAAAACAAAAAAGGTTAGGTAAAATCTCACAACAAGAAGCGATAGAGCAATTAGATGAAAAGAAGCAGAAATTACAAGCATTGGCCAAACGACTTAGAAGATACAAAAAAAGCGAAAATAGAAGGAAACAAAACCAAACATTCAACACAAACCAAAAAAAAGTTTACCAGACAATACATAACACACGCATTAAAATAGACAATCCACCAAACATAACAGACATGGAACACTTCTGGAGCAACATATGGTCAAACCCGGTACAACATAACAGGCATGCACGGTGGATACAAGCAGAAACAGACACATACAAGATGATACCACAAATGCCTGAAGTGATAATTTTGCAACATGAAGTCACCCAAGCAATTAATTCTACTCACAATTGGAAAGCTCCTGGAAAAGATAAAATAGCAAATTTCTGGCTAAAGAAGTTCACCTCAACACATTCACATCTAACTAAATTATTTAACATATCTAAAAACAAAGATGATGTGACTTACCAAATGAAAGTGCTGGCAGGTCGACAGACACACAAACGAACACAAACATACACACAAAATTCAAGCTTTCGCAACAAACTGTTGCCTCATCAGGAAAGAGGGAAGGAGAGGGAAAGACGAAAGGATATGGGTTTTAAGGGAGAAGGTAAGGAGTCATTCCAATCCCAGGAGCGGAAAGACTTACCTTAGGGGGAAAAAAGGACGGGTATACACTCGCGCGCACACACACACACATCCATCCACACATATACAGACACAAGCAGACATCAATTATTTAACAGTTACATTGCAGACCGTTACACATTCCCTGATACACTTACAGAAGGAATAACTTATCTGAAACCTAAAGATCAAGCAGACACAGCAAACCCAGCTAAATATCGCCCCATAACATGCCTACCAACAATATACAAAATATTAACTTCAGTCATTACACAGAAATTAATGACACATACAACACAGAACAAAATTATAAATGAAGAACAAAAAGGCTGTTGCAAAGGAGCACGAGGATGTAAAGAACAACTGATAATAGATGCAGAGGTGACATATCAAGCTAAAACTAAACAAAGGTCGCTACACTACGCATACATTGATTACCAAAAAGCTTTTGATAGTGTACCCCACTCATGGTTACTACAAATATTGGAAATATACAAAGTAGATCCTAAATTGATACAGTTCCTGAACATAGTAATGAAAAATTGGAAAACCACACTTAATATCCAAACAAATTCAAATAATATCACATCACAGCCAATACAGATTAAGCGTGGAATATACCAAGGAGACTCATTAAGTCCTTTCTGTTTCTGCCTTGCTCTGAACCCACTATCCAACATGCTAAATAATACAAATTATAGATACAATATTACTGGAACATACCCACACAAAATCACACATTTGCTATACATGGATGATCTAAAACTACTGGCAGCAACAAATCAACAACTCAACCAGTTACTAAAGATAACAGAAGTAGTCAGCAATGATATAAATATGACTTTTGGAACAGACAAATGTAAGAAAAATAGCATAGTCAAGGGAAAACACACTAAACAAGAAGATTACATATTGGATAACCACAGTGACTGTATAGAAGCGATGGAAAAAACAGATGCCTATAAATATCTAGGATACAGACAAAAAATAGGAATAGATAATACAAATATTAAAGAAGAACTAAAAGAAAAATATAGACAAAGACTAACAAAAATACTGAAAACAGAATTGACAGCAAAAAACAAGACAAAAGCTATAAATACTTATGCTATACCAATATTGACCTATTCATTTGGAGTAGTGAAATGGAGTAACACAGAACTAGAAGCACTCAATACACTTACACGATCACAATGCCACAAATATAGAGTACATCACATACATTCAGCAACAGAAAGATTCACATTAAGCAGAAAGGAAGGAGGAAGGGGATTTATCGATATAAAAAACCTACATTATGGACAGGTAGACAATTTAAGAAAATTCTTTCTAGAACGAGCAGAAACTAGCAAAATACACAAAGCAATCACTCATATAAATACATCGGCTACACCACTGCAATTTCATAACCACTTCTACAACCCTTTAGATCACATAACATCAACAGATACGAAGAAAGTAAATTGGAAAAAGAAAACACTACATGGCAAGCACCCGTATCATCTAACGCATCCAACACATGGCTAAGGAATGGCAATATATACAGTGAGGCGGAAGGATTCATGATTGCAATACAGGATCAAACAATAAACACCAGATATTACAGCAAGCATATTATTAAAGATCCCAATACCACAACAGATAAATGCAGACTTTGCAAACTACAAATGGAAACTGTAGATCACATCACAAGTGGATGTACAATACTAGCAAATACAGAATACCCCAGAAGACATGACAATGTAGCAAAAATAATACATCAACAGCTTGCCTTACAACATAAACTTATAAAACAACACGTTCCCACATACAGGTATGCACCACAAAATGTACTGGAGAATGATGAATACAAATTATACTGGAACAGAACCATCATAACAGATAAAACAACATCACATAATAAACATGACATCATACTCACCAATAAAAAGAAGAAATTAACACAACTAATCGAAATATCCATACCCAGTACAACAAATATACAAAAGAAAACAGGAGAAAAAATTGAAAAATACATCCAACTGGCTGAGGAAGTCAAGGACATAAAGCAACTGGCATTGAAGCCCAACTTATGTGTGTTACTTAAAGTGCCAACATCTTCTTGTTATACTTAAAGTTCTTTCAAACTGTGGCATCAGGATCAAACTGTGGCATCAGGATAAAATTGACATTATACCAATTATACTATCAACTACAGGAGTCATACCACACAATATCCACCAGTAAATCAATGCAATACAGCTACATCCAAACTTATATATACAACTACAGAAATCCGTATTTATTGACACATGTTCAATTACCCGAAAGTTCCTAAATGCAATATAACATATACCGTACAGTTAAAAGGAAGTCACGCTTCATCAAGGTCCGTGTCACTTTCCATTTTTGAACAGACATAACGTCTGAGAAAAGAAAGAAAGAAATAATAATAATAATGTATTAAAATTACATTGTGTAACAATTGTCAAATGGTGATTAGAAGTAATACCAACAAATTTGTGTTGGGGTGGGGAGGGGGGGGGGGGAGATAAAATTTCAGATGTACTGGACAGTCTCACAAAGACTTTGTGATCCCTGTTGCTCTAGTTCTGTTTGGGAGAATTTGGAAGACGGCATGTACCTAATTGAAGTGTCTGATATGTTTAATTTAATTTCATATTCATTCTTACAAATAAGCTCCACATTAGAACGTGAGTGCTGTGATAATGCCCTTTCAGGAAACCTTGCACGTTCCATGTGTAACAAAATTTACGTTGTTAGCCCTGCCAACATGTCTGGCTCATGTCTTATGTTTTTCCTAGAACTTATTTACTTCAGGAGGCACTCATGAACATGTACACTCTTTGACATAAAACTTGACCGGCGGCCGGCCGCTTCAGAGGCTAAGTCCGCGCCGATCGCGACATGGGACAAAAAAACTGGCCAACTCGCTAATTCTCTAAGTCCGGTTATCTGCACAATCTGGCAACACTGTAGACTGCGGCACTTCCTGGAGGAAAACTTGTCCCATGATAGAGAAACTATAGGCTGATTACGCCTGTGGTCTAGCGGTAGCGTGCGTTGTTTCTGTTCACAATGTCAGTGGATCGAGAGCAGCTGGCATAAAATATTTTTATAGCCTCTTCTGTCTGAATGCTGAAGACGTGAATGTAATGGTAGCGCAGATTCAATCTATTTCGCTTTGTGACACACCGATATCAAAATTTTATCCAGTAACGATTTTGCGGCAGATTTCCTGCAGACTGTCCTCCTCTGGACGCCGTATGCGGCAAAGCTCCGGGATCCATTTGCTGGCTACTGGCAGCGGCCGTGGCGACAGCAGCGGCGCTGCACTCCCCCGTTCTTTATCGAAAGCGCCCGCTACCGCTCATCGCTTTTGATGATTTAAAACGCTTTATTATTAAATGTTGCTCCACAGAAAATTTCTACAATTTCCATTCACGCTCAAAAGCAACGGAGGCAGACGCCCTGATTAGTAGGCGGGTATTATATTACATTAATCGGCAAGAGCTGAGTATGGCCCGAAATTAATTTTATAGACTGGGACGAAATTAAACCACCTCACTACATTCGATGAATTTATAAATGCTTCATACCTCGTTTCTTTTCCTTTCAAACTCAATTATTTGTGCAACTTTTGGTCAATGTTTGGATGTTTTCGTCAAGCCAGAGTGAGCGTCTGTGGTGTAAAGTGTATTACAGTTCTTGTTTCATTCCTTATGGTAAGTCTATGCGATAAACTGTGTGAATACCTTGCAATATATGCTCTGTAGCAGTGCAGGAACACTGCACATTTGGAGTTCCATGTATGGGTTCATGAAGTATTTATTGTTGATCGGAAGTGATAGTTAAGGTCATCAGATTTAAACCAGAAAAATTTGTCGTTTTGAAGGTTTCAGAGAACGGAAAGGAATTGCTAACGCCGGTGTTAGAAAACGTCTACAGTTAAATGCTATTGCAAAAATTTAGAAGAAGGGAACTACATTAATGAACATGTGCACTTCATAAACAACCTTCTGACATGTTAGACCTATATGACGAACAAAGCTCAAATTTATATCGTTGACAGTCGGTTTGAATCTTTTCAGGGTCTATTTTACAGTGAAGCACCTTGGAATTTGCAAAGCAGAAATCCATGATATTAACTTAATTTACTAAGTCGAAATCGGACGAAGATTGATGTTTAAAGGCATTCTTCAGATTTCGCATAAGAAATTTTTACTAGCAGTTTGCAACTCCATTAATTAAAATGGAAAATAAAAGGTTGTAGTCAGCAGCTTCTACCGTGATTCGAACTGCTATGTCTTATAGTACAAGCACTGCAACGCACAAGGGAACCTCTGAGCTAACGACACACTGGCGGCCAGAGGCGGAATATAGTCACTGCGATGTTGCCTGAGCCTCAAAACGCAACCTTAAACACACGAACAGAGGAGGTGGAGATTACTGTTTTAACGTCCCGTCGACAACGATGTCATTAGAGACGGAGCACAAGCTCGGATTAGGGAAGGATGGGGAAGGAAACCGGCCGTGCCCTTCCTAAGGAACCATCCCGGCATTTGCCTGAAGCGATTTAGGGAAATCATTGAAAACCTAAATCAGGATGGCCGGGCGCGGGATTGCACCGTCGTCCTCCCGAATGCACACACAAACAGGTGTTACTTATGTGAAGAACGCCGTTCTTGGAGTCCAGAAATTAAATATACTTTCTAATTGTGTCATCTTGCAGTGGATTATATCGTACGAGTCTTCGATGTGTAAAACGAATGTCAAGTGAATTTAGCGAGGTAACGCCGACCTACACCCGGAAGTAAATGCACTATCAGAGTGTTGACAAATACTTGCTACGACGCTGCCATTTATAGGCTCTCTGACGAGGCAGCTCTTCAGCGAAATGCTTGCCGTGATTCTCCGATACGGTTCTTCAGAGTGGAGACGCGCGCGCACGTTTGGTTTTTATGCGGCGTTCTCCCCTGATGGTTTCTGACGTCGCCTTGTGGGCTATGTATACATATGAGACATTCAATTATCATTAATCCAGAATGATACAAGTTTCAGCTTCCGGCGTGGAAGAAGGCTGTTGACGCCGACATTATATCATTTCAACGTAGGGAAAGCAAAACGGATCATTCAATGTTTCTCATTCAACATAAAGCATGTGAGATAATTTTCCATAACGTTCATAATCATCTAAAAATACAAACGAAGTAAAAATACACCGGAAGCTTATTCGAATTGAATATAACGCTTTGCACCTCGATGTCGAATTTGTCCACTTGCAATCTTTTGCAGCATACACATAGAATGATTACCACGAGAATGAAGAAATATGTTGGTAAGGATGGAAGCAAGAAGAGACGCAGTCAACAAATATTCTATTCCTCATGGCATTCATTTCATTTGACACGTAAGAAGAGGTAAAGCGGGAATTTACTTTCGTTAACACGAAAGATATGCCGCACATATTGATAACGAGGAAGTCTGCGTCTTCATACGTTTCCTCCTTGAAATCTGTATGCTCTATTATATACTAAGTAGCCCGATCATTGTTTCAGTAATGTTACCCTCTTGTTTGACCCCGTAACGATGAACAGATTCCAAATGCATGTCTCCCTTCCTGGGTTGTTTTTTGTGTTTCATTGCTTGGAATTCCTGAAGCAGACCACTGTGCCTTCCCCCCTCGTGGGTTAGGTCTCAAAACTAAACCGCTTTGTATCCAATGGCATAATTTATTCAGACAGCATCAGCATAAGACTATCAAACAAAGCCTTCCATTTACAGTTGCAGCACTCTAACCAGCACTGACCAAAGTGTAATCCACGGTCATGGTCCTAAATTACCAGCTGTCTGCTACTGTGGCAAAGTCCGTACTACACTGTCGATTCCGCAGCGCCATTTTATCTGGTAACACTGTGTAGTTGCACAGTTGTGCTACCAGGTCTGTCCTCACACTGTCAACTTTATGTATCTCATTTCTCCTGTAGCGTAGATCACGAGGAGCCGAAGTAAATGAGTGTATTCTGCATGACGTAACATTCAGTATTCCCTTCTTTCATAGCCACTCTTCATGTGCATCGATACCAAATAGGAATGCGAAAACTCTTGCGAGTGAGAGAATGACAATAACAATCGTAACAAGAACAAGCAAATAGTGAATGTTTATTCCAACGCAGAACGAGAATGGCTTTAAGTATAAAAATCTGTATCTATATCCATATCTATTGATCTTTGAGTTGGCACAATGCAAATATATTCTTAGCATTTAGTTACTGAATTTAGTTCTGGATGTTTGCAGAGAAAAGGAAAAGTCGGTACTTCTCGCTAGTGTAATATAATGTGAACCAGCAACTACCCTTTCCTTAGAACACGACTCAAGCAGGTCCTCAAGTAGGTAGCAAGGCACTGCTGCATTCTGTTCCCTGACATTGCTCTGATGACGGTTAATGCAGATAGTTCCGATTATGAAATACAAAACGTATTGCAGGTTAGTTCCTAGGATAGTAACATTAAATTTGCGTTGTAGACGGCACATGAACGTGACGACTATCCATATTACTCATCAATATAAAAAGACAATATTTTGGGAATTTAGCAGGATTACTCAAAATGAATTCTGAAATTGGGTGACTGACTGCACAGGTGCTAAACGTCGTCAAGAGTATACGATGTCCTAATCGCATTAGGAATATGAAGAACGTCTTCGACAGCTCGCAACTTTCACATTGCTATCTCCACCCTACTCCAGACAACCCTCGGTGGAGTTACACTACGTTGCCGATGTTATGGAAGGCCTTCAAACCGACAACAGACCACATATTGAAAAATACAAGCGAATTCTCTTGCAGCGTAAGCTTATCGTAACTAATCTAAAAATTATTGGAGAGGAACATTGTCCTATTCAAAAAAAGTAAAATGTTACACACTGTTGACGTCAAACTGACATTATCTATGTCCTGTCTTGTGTCCTACTCATCTATAATATCAAGTGTACTATGAAAATGATTACATATAATGGATGATAGGGTAATGCATTGATACCAGATGGTGGGGGCCGGCCGGTGTGGCCGTGCGGTTCTAGGCGCTTCAGTCTGGAACCGCGTGACCGCTACGGTCGCAGGTTCGAATCCTGCCTCGGGCATGGATGTGAGTGATGTCCTTAGGTTAGTTAGGTTTAAGTAGTTCTAAGTTCTAGGGGACTGATGACCTTAGAAGTTAAGTCCCATAGTGCTCAGAGCCATTTGAACTATTTAACACAAAATGACATTAAAAATTAAAGTTATTCACGAGCAGATAGTTGAGAATATGTATGAACATTAAATGACACGACGAACTGAAA
This sequence comes from Schistocerca nitens, assembly GCF_023898315.1. Taxonomy (NCBI): domain Eukaryota; kingdom Metazoa; phylum Arthropoda; class Insecta; order Orthoptera; family Acrididae; genus Schistocerca; species Schistocerca nitens. The sequence goes on along the minus strand of NC_064616.1, from coordinate 861,509,963 downwards.
TAATATGACGAAGAGTTCAGCGCTCACTGGGAATAGAGCCCCACACATATCGTTGTTGACTACACACAAAGAGACGTCAGCTACCGAATTTTTCTCCACCAGCTGCTCAGAATAGCATCTTGAACTTACAGTCATCTCGCAAATAGTTCTGTGTCTCACTGGGAGGTAAAAACGTCAGATATCGTTAGTGTTGACAACGAATGAAAATACATTAAAAATCAAAATTATTACCCACCAGCAGATAGGTGTTCTCATGATAGAGCTTGATAATACATAATTAAATCTTTAGTGCCGGGCCAGGATTCGATCCCATTCACGCGTAATATGTGAAGGTGTTGAGGAATCTGCAGTTTTGAACAAACAACAAATTGTAGCCGAGCTGTATTGCCACGAAGGGATCAAATTCCGCTTTAAGGGCGGTCTGAGTTGCATTCCAGTTTAGAACCAATTTTATCGACATACAGAAGCTCAAATAAAAGATGGAATAAGTGTCCTGTGACCATACATAGCGTTTGTGTCGTCACTTGAAATAAATAACTAGTATAAGAAAGGTTACTGGTGATAGAGTTTCTACATGTCGCCACTCCAGACTTTATTGTGGTTCAACCTACCGTCTACTTGGTAAAGAAGGAATATCATCTTTAATGTGAATTTTCAGACCACGCAGCCATTATATCTCCTTCACTTGGTGTAGCCAGGAGAGACTGGAATCTGTCTCTCCCTATCTAAAATCATTGACGGAAGTGGGAATCGAACCCAGACAATAGGTATAACAACCTACCATCCGTCCAACAGACCACGAAATCCTCTTCTCTGCGAGTCATTTTTCTATCGTAACGCAGTTGCGCCACACTGGATGAGAATTCTGACACACAGGCTCCCTGTAGTAATTTGCAGCATGTTCAGTAAATTCATTTACTTGGTTGACCGAATCACCATGAACTAGCTGCCGCGGCTACCCAGTGCATACATTCGACTATTTTGTAATCACAGAAATAAAATCACGTAACTGCCACCTACACACAACTGCCAACAGTGTAGGATGCAGAAGTTTAAATAGGAAGTGTTCCTTTCCACTTGAGCTATTCTATTGCGCTATCTGTTACTAGAAAACGTCGTTCAGTCCAAAAGAAAAGCTGTAACTGTTTGTCTCTCAGAAGTCAAGACCTGGCCATATGCATAATCTCACAGTGCTGTGGAATCCAAAAGTTCTGGAGGAAAAGTTGCCGAGCTCTGGAGCTGCTGTAGCTACGTGTCAGCTTGTAGCATAGATAAGATGTCGCGAGTTCGAATACATTCAGTGCTACATTTTTTAAAACACAATTCTGCTCTCTGCTGAAGGTATCAATCTAATGGAACTTTGAACATAATTCCCTTCACTTCTCAACCCAAAGTAGTCGCATGTGGAAAAAGGGCTAACTACTGTGACATTTTGTTCTATTCAGGTTTAATAGACAGCAGGCAGCAGATGCATCTCGAAGATGTGCAGGGAGAGCGCATCGTGCCATAATATGTCAGAAAAGTATTTTCTACATTAGCCGTCGTGTGGTAGTGATATTTTATTCTTCTTCAAACTTTGTTTGACAGCTTTAACTCAGAACAAGTTTTCTACATGCATGTAATCAATAAACTGCATGTGCATTGTCAGACTGTCATAGGTAACATCAGAGAATTCGCATATATCGTTGATGATTAATTTCTCTCTCATGTTTACTATTGTTTTAACAACACTAAAGGAAACCTTACGAAAATTGTGCACTGTATTATAAGAAATGAAATAAAACTAACCATGATAACCTTACGACGAAAGTATCTGTACACAAGCATGCCTCTATCGACACGAATTAGTAAAATACTACTCACTTAGATTTTAATTGGGTCTGTGTTTAATTGGTATGCTGTGTCATACTCAAGAGGTATGCAAATGTGGCATTTCATAAATATAGTTATGTATTCCTAGAAACCCAAAATTCGCTTGTCAGCAGCGGAAAGAGGCCTTACCTGTTGTGCAGCATTGTAAGTTTTTCAACATTGCACTATGAGCTGAAAGCATTTTCTTGCGATTTCCTTATTGATGTTTGATCTGACTGCTTGTAGCTCTTTCACAGAAGGGATAAAAACGTTACAGTCAGTGAGACTGGAACTGCGAACCGTAACAGACGCTTTTTCACAGGTCAGCACGTTACCACAGAGCTGGCGAGGAGGTATGGGTCTTAGCTTCCTATTACGAGGGCAATAGTAACTACAACTCGTAAACCGCTATTTGAAGGTCGAGATTAGTTGCGGTTTCCACCTGCAACGACTTTCCTGGGCTGAAAACCGTACATTTTCAATCTTTTGTTACCCTTCAAGCGATAATAACTCAGATTATTCAATGGAAATGACAGGTAAAATCAAGTGAACTTTGAGGCTTAATTCCGTGCACACCAGGAAGTAACTCGTCGATCACAGAGTTGCCAAACATACGTTGCCTTGTTGCCAAATCTCAGTTAAAGTACCAGCAGGAAGAAGACGAACCGATGTGATCCTACAGCGGTCTGGGAAGTGACCATAGCTGGTGTCTCCAAGTCGCGGCTGTTACGGCCTGGAATACGTAATGCGTCTGATTCGCTTTCTGTAACTAGGTTTAGGGACTGGAGCGTAGTTACTAATAATACTCAGAACTGACTGCAAACTGAGCATCATAAATCAGTAACTCTCATTGTTGTTTTTATATTTCTTTCGTAAGTGTACTCAAAACTAAGAAAGTCATTCACAGGCGTTTTCGTGCCTCGCCGATAGTCGAGCACAACATACAAATAAAAATAAAAAAGAATGTGTGTGTGTGTGTGTGTTTGTGTGTGTGTGTGTGTGTGAGAGAGAGAGAGAGAGAGAGATAAATAAAAAGCAATGAGAGAGAGTGTAAAAAATTGTTGTAAAGAAATTGAAACATGGTATTTAAAGAAATCTTTCATTAAAATGACACGTTCCACATCATTACGAAATGTCGTATTCATGATCTATGGAACAAGAGTTAATCTAATGTAATCTAATCTAATCTAATCACATCATATTGATGATTAGCCATGAAGAGTCATGAATTACCGAAATTTTGGCCAATACCAGTAACCAAATCTAAACTTGAAAATAAAAGACGACAATTTTTGTAATAAACCGTGACTCCTATCAAGACCCTTTCGTCCCTGTTATCTAACCACGAAAGATGTCTGATATACCTCCATTCTGAAGTAACAAAGTGTGCATGCATTTAAAGATGAAGTGCATGATGTGAAGTTCTGTGACGGAGATACGAACCCAACACGTAATCCGATTGTTAACTAAGAAAAATCAAATGTTACGTATCGGTTTTTCTTACGAGCCGCTAGGTGTCTGAATCTAAAATAAGGATACAAACTTTTGTGCCTAAGCGACAATCGAACTGCACACCTACCGTGCATCCACGAATATAGCTTAAGTATCAGTTGCTTACTCATGAACAGTAAGATGTGTGCGTGTTTGACCAGAAATAACGACACCTGTTGCGATTGTTGGAAACACATGAACAGACATTGAAATTGCGCGTTAATTTTCACTAGCAGGTGGGTGTGCACTTGATAAAGCTAGAAATGAAATTATGAATATTTTTGTACTGGATCAGGTTTCAGACCCACATACTTACCTTTGGAGGAGACCTAGAGAAGATTGCAGTCTTGGGAAAATGAACGAAATGACTGAACTATACTGTTCCGAGAGATTCAGATCCTCGAAAGAGGAGATACGAATTCGAATCACAGTCCAGCACCAAATTTTTAAACGTCTCTAGTTCAATCAAGTACAAGTAAAATAAGAGCCCTGTCCCTTTAAATGGCTATCGGTTCATCAAATAAAATAAAATTTTCTAATGTAAGTAAGCTTACTGGCGACTGTATTTCTGTTTACCATGACTTCCGCTGTGTCATTTCCCAACGTAAACCGGCTCTGCCCAGTTGGTAATGAAGGAACGTGATGTTTAATGCGGATTCTGGATTATAATGTCTTTCTCTTGAGGTTACCAGAGATAAAATAAATCTGTTTGTGCCTCTTAAAAGTAAATGCCTGAACCCACATTACCCAGCCCCAAGAGTGTGCTGTAACGGATGATGTGCTTAGCTTACAAAATTAGTCACGGTGGAAAAAATGCGAGTCTATTAAATGGTCAAGTAGAAGCAAGCTTCTGACGCAGAGATTATGCTATTCTCATGTCAGCAGGATGTAAAGACTCTTCTAGGCATCATAGGCTGGATGTGAAGCCATTTTGATTTTTCTCAAATTCAGCAAATTTCTTAGTTCGAGAAAATCCACTGTGAAGTGCGAAGTTGCCGGATAATTCGATTATTACTGTTATTATGAATATCATTTTATTCATACCGCTGCTGTAACACAAGTGCTTGAACATCATTTAATGCCTTTTGGTCACTATAGATGTAGTTTCCCAAGAACAGGTTCTTTCCCTGTCTACGGAATCCTTTTCATGTTAATATCAAACACCAGCAATTACTCGTAGATTACTTTAAAACTAAAGTAATTGACGAAGACGTTACTTGGTAACAAAAACGCACTGCCTTCTTTCATTTACTTTCGCCTAGAAATGGCTATCGAGTACTGACAGACCAAAAGGCAAGGGATCTTACTGCCTTCCGATATACGTTGCTGTTAGTTCTTCCACATGATTTGGTCGACATGACCTGTTTCAAGTTGTGTATGACAGACAGTGTTTTAGAAAATCTATTGTTTCCCTTTGAAATAAACAGAAGTATTTTCATTCTAAGCTGTCCAAGTACAAAATTTTCGCAATATTAGTTCAAATTTAATATTCGCTTCTATAATGTAGGAAAGTATTTCACAGTCGCAAAACTCGCATCCGAAACGTTGACCTTACACTTAGTCGCTGACCATAAATTCTAGCTCAGAGTGACACCAGTTTTAATAACCTAATGTAGCGAAGACTGTTTGCCAGTGCTCTTTCTCACCGGAAAATACGAAATTCACTCATTTGGCTCCATAAGTACACTGTAACAGTAATTTCTGTGTGAAATTTGTCAGTAAGCTTTTGCCTTCCAACCGGCAAAATACGGCAGAGTAGGGCCGGTAAACAATTCACAAACCACGATTTAGTGCCAATAAGACGATTTCTTTAAACATTGTCGAAGCTGAGGGAATTTAGTTTCTGCTTAAATCGTCTTAAGCAGCAACGTTCACAGATATCTCAAATAGGAAAAAGCTGAATATCCAGGTACGAAGGTTGTAAAACAAACTTCCCACAGTTTGTGTCAGGTTGATCTTTTCGTCTGATAACACTGCTTAAGTATTTTGTCTAAGAGGTATCACAAGTAGTATCCCTGTAGCTGTGGGAATCATTGGTTGAAAACGAGTTTAACACCAATGGGTACAGTGCTGCTAAATTTTCACAATTATTATCAACCTAAGTCTGAGTTCATCCACAAACTGAGGCGTATTTATAATATTGGAGCTAGACTGTGTATCCTTGTCTTTCTTGAGTGGCCATTGGAAGGCGTTTACACACACGTATACAATACTATGAATACTTCGAACGCTATGGTTAACGCTGCTCTCATAAACTACTTTTTTTTTTAAATTCTTCTGGGTCTTCAGCGTGCAATATGTGTTGTAGATACAGTCTCAGACCAAAAAATTGACCGCCGAGTCGTTCACGTAAGGTGGACAATACAGTCGTGCTCCTCTCAGAATTCTATGTCTGGCAATATGCTCGATCTAGCAACATGTAGACTGCGGCACTTCCCAGAGGAAGTCTTGACTCCAGTCTTAGTACATTACTCTTGACTACGACCGTAGTCTTGAGGTAAAACGCGAGACCAGCTAATATGATATTGTAGATTCGCTTGAATTACACTCATAGCTTCAGCACCGAGAGGAAAGGGGCGATAAATATTTTGTCGATATGTGCTTTCGGTCGCCAGACGTCATATTAGCTGGTCTCGCGTTTTACCTGAAGACTACGGTCGTGTTCCAGCAGCGGTATGAATAAAATGATATTCATAATAACAGTAATAATCGAATTATCCGGCAACTTCACACTTCACAGTGGATTTTCTCGAACTAAGAAATTTGCTGAATTTGAGAAAAATCAAAATGGCTTCACATCCAGCCTATGATGCCTAGAAGAGTCTTTACATCCTGCTGACATGAGAATAGCATAATCTCTGCGTCAGAAGCTTGCTTCTACTTGACCATTTAATAGACTCGCATTTTTTCCACCGTGACTAATTTTGTAAGCTAAGCACATCATCCGTTACAGCACATTCTTTGGGCTGGGTAATGTGGCCACAATGGTATGGTGGAACGAGCTATCACAGGTGCAATGCGTGGGTTCAGGCATTTACTTTTAAGAGGCACAAACAGATTTATTTTATCTCTGGTAACCTCAAGAGAAAGACGTTATAATCCAGAATCCGCATTAAACATCACGTTCCTTCATTACCAACTGGGCAGAGCCGGTTTACGTTGGGAAATGACACAGCGGAAGTCATGGTAAACAGAAATACAGTCGCCAGTAAGCTTACTTACATTAGAAAATTTTATTTTATTTGATGAACCGATAGCCATTTAAAGGGACAGGGCTCTTATTTTACTTGTACTTGATTGAACTAGAGACGTTTAAAAATTTGGTGCTGGACTGTGATTCGAATTCGTATCTCCTCTTTCGAGGATCTGAATCTCTCGGAACAGTATAGTTCAGTCATTTCGTTCCTTTTCCCAAGACTGCAATCTTCTCTAGGTCTCCTCCAAAGGTAAGTATGTGGGTCTGAAACCTGATCCAGTACAAAAATATTCATAATTTCATTTCTAGCTTTATCAAGTGCACACCCACCTGCTAGTGAAAATTAACGCGCAATTTCAATGTCTGTTCATGTGTTTCCAACAATCGCAACAGGTGTCGTTATTTCTGGTCAAACACGCACACATCTTACTGTTCATGAGTAAGCAACTGATACTTAAGCTATATTCGTGGATGCACGGTAGGTGTGCAGTTCGATTGTCGCTTAGGCACAAAAGTTTGTATCCTTATTTTAGATTCAGACACCTAGCGGCTCGTAAGAAAAACCGATACGTAACATTTGATTTTTCTTAGTTAACAATCGGATTACGTGTTGGGTTCGTATCTCCGTCACAGAACTTCACATCATGCACTTCATCTTTAAATGCATGCACACTTTGTTACTTCAGAATGGAGGTATATCAGACATCTTTCGTGGTTAGATAACAGGGACGAAAGGGTCTTGATAGGAGTCACGGTTTATTACAAAAATTGTCGTCTTTTATTTTCAAGTTTAGATTTGGTTACTGGTATTGGCCAAAATTTCGGTAATTCATGACTCTTCATGGCTAATCATCAATATGATGTGATTAGATTAGATTAGATTACATTAGATTAACTCTTGTTCCATAGATCATGAATACGACATTTCGTAATGATGTGGAACGTGTCATTTTAATGAAAGATTTCTTTAAATACCATGTTTCAATTTCTTTACAACAATTTTTTACACTCTCTCTCATTGCTTTTTATTTATCTCTCTCTCTCTCTCTCTCTCACACACACACACACAAACACACACACACACACACATTCTTTTTTATTTTTATTTGTATGTTGTGCTCGACTATCGGCGAGGCACGAAAACGCCTGTGAATGACTTTCTTAGTTTTGAGTACACTTACGAAAGAAATATAAAAACAACAATGAGAGTTACTGGTTTATGATGCTCAGTTTGCAGTCAGTTCTGAGTATTATTAGTAACTACGCTCCAGTCCCTAAACCTAGTTACAGAAAGCGAATCAGACGCATTACGTATTCCAGGCCGTAACAGCCGCGACTTGGAGACACCAGCTATGGTCACTTCCCAGACCGCTGTAGGATCACATCGGTTCGTCTTCTTCCTGCTGGTACTTTAACTGAGATTTGGCAACAAGGCAACGTATGTTTGGCAACTCTGTGATCGACGAGTTACTTCCTGGTGTGCACGGAATTAAGCCTCAAAGTTCACTTGATTTTACCTGTCATTTCCATTGAATAATCTGAGTTATTATCGCTTGAAGGGTAACAAAAGATTGAAAATGTACGGTTTTCAGCCCAGGAAAGTCGTTGCAGGTGGAAACCGCAACTAATCTCGACCTTCAAATAGCGGTTTACGAGTTGTAGTTACTATTGCCCTCGTAATAGGAAGCTAAGACCCATACCTCCTCGCCAGCTCTGTGGTAACGTGCTGACCTGTGAAAAAGCGTCTGTTACGGTTCGCAGTTCCAGTCTCACTGACTGTAACGTTTTTATCCCTTCTGTGAAAGAGCTACAAGCAGTCAGATCAAACATCAATAAGGAAATCGCAAGAAAATGCTTTCAGCTCATAGTGCAATGTTGAAAAACTTACAATGCTGCACAACAGGTAAGGCCTCTTTCCGCTGCTGACAAGCGAATTTTGGATTTCTAGGAATACATAACTATATTTATGAAATGCCACATTTGCATACCTCTTGAGTATGACACAGCATACCAATTAAACACAGACCCAATCAAAATCTAAGTGAGTAGTATTTTACTAATTCGTGTCGATAGAGGCATGCTTGTGTACAGATACTTTCGTCGTAAGGTTATCATGGTTAGTTTTATTTCATTTCTTATAATACAGTGCACAATTTTCGTAAGGTTTCCTTTAGTGTTGTTAAAACAATAGTAAACATGAGAGAGAAATTAATCATCAACGATATATGCGAATTCTCTGATGTTACCTATGACAGTCTGACAATGCACATGCAGTTTATTGATTACATGCATGTAGAAAACTTGTTCTGAGTTAAAGCTGTCAAACAAAGTTTGAAGAAGAATAAAATATCACTACCACACGACGGCTAATGTAGAAAATACTTTTCTGACATATTATGGCACGATGCGCTCTCCCTGCACATCTTCGAGATGCATCTGCTGCCTGCTGTCTATTAAACCTGAATAGAACAAAATGTCACAGTAGTTAGCCCTTTTTCCACATGCGACTACTTTGGGTTGAGAAGTGAAGGGAATTATGTTCAAAGTTCCATTAGATTGATACAATCAGCAGAGAGCAGAATTGCGTTTTAAAAAATGTAGCACTGAATGTATTCGAACTCGCGACATCTTATCTATGCCACAAGCTGACACGTAGCTACAACAGCTCCAGAGCTCGGCAACTATTCCTCCAGAACTTTTGGATTCCACAGCACTGTGAGATTATGCATATGGCCAGGTCTTGACTTCTGAGAGACAAACAGTTACAGCTTTTCTTTTGGACTGAACGACGTTTTCTAGTAACAGATAGCGCAATAGAATAGCTCAAGTGGAAAGGAACACTTCCTATTTAAACTTCTGCATCCTACACTGTTGGCAGTTGTGTGTAGGTGGCAGTTACGTGATTTTATTTCTGTGATTACAAAATAGTCGAATGTATGCACTGGGTAGCCGCGGCAGCTAGTTCATGGTGATTCGGTCAACCAAGTAAATGAATTTACTGAACATGCTGCAAATTACTACAGGGAGCCTGTGTGTCAGAATTCTCATCCAGTGTGGCGCAACTGCGTTACGATAGAAAAATGACTCGCAGAGAAGAGGATTTCGTGGTCTGTTGGACGGATGGTAGGTTGTTATACCTATTGTCTGGGTTCGATTCCCACTTCCGTCGATGATTTTAGATAGGGAGAGACAGATTCCAGTCTCTCCTGGCTACACCAAGTGAAGGAGATATAATGGCTGCGTGGTCTGAAAATTCACATTAAAGATGATATTCCTTCTTTACCAAGTAGACGGTAGGTTGAACCACAATAAAGTCTGGAGTGGCGACATGTAGAAACTCTATCACCAGTAACCTTTCTTATACTAGTTATTTATTTCAAGTGACGACACAAACGCTATGTATGGTCACAGGACACTTATTCCATCTTTTATTTGAGCTTCTGTATGTCGATAAAATTGGTTCTAAACTGGAATGCAACTCAGACCGCCCTTAAAGCGGAATTTGATCCCTTCGTGGCAATACAGCTCGGCTACAATTTGTTGTTTGTTCAAAACTGCAGATTCCTCAACACCTTCACATATTACGCGTGAATGGGATCGAATCCTGGCCCGGCACTAAAGATTTAATTATGTATTATCAAGCTCTATCATGAGAACACCTATCTGCTGGTGGGTAATAATTTTGATTTTTAATGTATTTTCATTCGTTGTCAACACTAACGATATCTGACGTTTTTACCTCCCAGTGAGACACAGAACTATTTGCGAGATGACTGTAAGTTCAAGATGCTATTCTGAGCAGCTGGTGGAGAAAAATTCGGTAGCTGACGTCTCTTTGTGTGTAGTCAACAACGATATGTGTGGGGCTCTATTCCCAGTGAGCGCTGAACTCTTCGTCATATTATTTCAGTTCGTCGTGTCATTTAATGTTCATACATATTCTCAACTATCTGCTCGTGAATAACTTTAATTTTTAATGTCATTTTGTGTTAAATAGTTCAAATGGCTCTGAGCACTATGGGACTTAACTTCTAAGGTCATCAGTCCCCTAGAACTTAGAACTACTTAAACCTAACTAACCTAAGGACATCACTCACATCCATGCCCGAGGCAGGATTCGAACCTGCGACCGTAGCGGTCACGCGGTTCCAGACTGAAGCGCCTAGAACCGCACGGCCACACCGGCCGGCCCCCACCATCTGGTATCAATGCATTACCCTATCATCCATTATATGTAATCATTTTCATAGTACACTTGATATTATAGATGAGTAGGACACAAGACAGGACATAGATAATGTCAGTTTGACGTCAACAGTGTGTAACATTTTACTTTTTTTGAATAGGACAATGTTCCTCTCCAATAATTTTTAGATTAGTTACGATAAGCTTACGCTGCAAGAGAATTCGCTTGTATTTTTCAATATGTGGTCTGTTGTCGGTTTGAAGGCCTTCCATAACATCGGCAACGTAGTGTAACTCCACCGAGGGTTGTCTGGAGTAGGGTGGAGATAGCAATGTGAAAGTTGCGAGCTGTCGAAGACGTTCTTCATATTCCTAATGCGATTAGGACATCGTATACTCTTGACGACGTTTAGCACCTGTGCAGTCAGTCACCCAATTTCAGAATTCATTTTGAGTAATCCTGCTAAATTCCCAAAATATTGTCTTTTTATATTGATGAGTAATATGGATAGTCGTCACGTTCATGTGCCGTCTACAACGCAAATTTAATGTTACTATCCTAGGAACTAACCTGCAATACGTTTTGTATTTCATAATCGGAACTATCTGCATTAACCGTCATCAGAGCAATGTCAGGGAACAGAATGCAGCAGTGCCTTGCTACCTACTTGAGGACCTGCTTGAGTCGTGTTCTAAGGAAAGGGTAGTTGCTGGTTCACATTATATTACACTAGCGAGAAGTACCGACTTTTCCTTTTCTCTGCAAACATCCAGAACTAAATTCAGTAACTAAATGCTAAGAATATATTTGCATTGTGCCAACTCAAAGATCAATAGATATGGATATAGATACAGATTTTTATACTTAAAGCCATTCTCGTTCTGCGTTGGAATAAACATTCACTATTTGCTTGTTCTTGTTACGATTGTTATTGTCATTCTCTCACTCGCAAGAGTTTTCGCATTCCTATTTGGTATCGATGCACATGAAGAGTGGCTATGAAAGAAGGGAATACTGAATGTTACGTCATGCAGAATACACTCATTTACTTCGGCTCCTCGTGATCTACGCTACAGGAGAAATGAGATACATAAAGTTGACAGTGTGAGGACAGACCTGGTAGCACAACTGTGCAACTACACAGTGTTACCAGATAAAATGGCGCTGCGGAATCGACAGTGTAGTACGGACTTTGCCACAGTAGCAGACAGCTGGTAATTTAGGACCATGACCGTGGATTACACTTTGGTCAGTGCTGGTTAGAGTGCTGCAACTGTAAATGGAAGGCTTTGTTTGATAGTCTTATGCTGATGCTGTCTGAATAAATTATGCCATTGGATACAAAGCGGTTTAGTTTTGAGACCTAACCCACGAGGGGGGAAGGCACAGTGGTCTGCTTCAGGAATTCCAAGCAATGAAACACAAAAAACAACCCAGGAAGGGAGACATGCATTTGGAATCTGTTCATCGTTACGGGGTCAAACAAGAGGGTAACATTACTGAAACAATGATCGGGCTACTTAGTATATAATAGAGCATACAGATTTCAAGGAGGAAACGTATGAAGACGCAGACTTCCTCGTTATCAATATGTGCGGCATATCTTTCGTGTTAACGAAAGTAAATTCCCGCTTTACCTCTTCTTACGTGTCAAATGAAATGAATGCCATGAGGAATAGAATATTTGTTGACTGCGTCTCTTCTTGCTTCCATCCTTACCAACATACTTCTTCATTCTCGTGGTAATCATTCTATGTGTATGCTGCAAAAGATTGCAAGTGGACAAATTCGACATCGAGGTGCAAAGCGTTATATTCAATTCGAATAAGCTTCCGGTGTATTTTTACTTCGTTTGTATTTTTAGATGATTATGAACGTTACGGAAAATTATCTCACATGCTTTATGTTGAATGAGAAACATTGAATGATCCGTTTTGCTTTCCCTACGTTGAAATGATATAATGTCGGCGTCAACAGCCTTCTTCCACGCCGGAAGCTGAAACTTGTATCATTCTGGATTAATGATAATTGAATGTCTCATATGTATACATAGCCCACAAGGCGACGTCAGAAACCATCAGGGGAGAACGCCGCATAAAAACCAAACGTGCGCGCGCGTCTCCACTCTGAAGAACCGTATCGGAGAATCACGGCAAGCATTTCGCTGAAGAGCTGCCTCGTCAGAGAGCCTATAAATGGCAGCGTCGTAGCAAGTATTTGTCAACACTCTGATAGTGCATTTACTTCCGGGTGTAGGTCGGCGTTACCTCGCTAAATTCACTTGACATTCGTTTTACACATCGAAGACTCGTACGATATAATCCACTGCAAGATGACACAATTAGAAAGTATATTTAATTTCTGGACTCCAAGAACGGCGTTCTTCACATAAGTAACACCTGTTTGTGTGTGCATTCGGGAGGACGACGGTGCAATCCCGCGCCCGGCCATCCTGATTTAGGTTTTCAATGATTTCCCTAAATCGCTTCAGGCAAATGCCGGGATGGTTCCTTAGGAAGGGCACGGCCGGTTTCCTTCCCCATCCTTCCCTAATCCGAGCTTGTGCTCCGTCTCTAATGACATCGTTGTCGACGGGACGTTAAAACAGTAATCTCCACCTCCTCTGTTCGTGTGTTTAAGGTTGCGTTTTGAGGCTCAGGCAACATCGCAGTGACTATATTCCGCCTCTGGCCGCCAGTGTGTCGTTAGCTCAGAGGTTCCCTTGTGCGTTGCAGTGCTTGTACTATAAGACATAGCAGTTCGAATCACGGTAGAAGCTGCTGACTACAACCTTTTATTTTCCATTTTAATTAATGGAGTTGCAAACTGCTAGTAAAAATTTCTTATGCGAAATCTGAAGAATGCCTTTAAACATCAATCTTCGTCCGATTTCGACTTAGTAAATTAAGTTAATATCATGGATTTCTGCTTTGCAAATTCCAAGGTGCTTCACTGTAAAATAGACCCTGAAAAGATTCAAACCGACTGTCAACGATATAAATTTGAGCTTTGTTCGTCATATAGGTCTAACATGTCAGAAGGTTGTTTATGAAGTGCACATGTTCATTAATGTAGTTCCCTTCTTCTAAATTTTTGCAATAGCATTTAACTGTAGACGTTTTCTAACACCGGCGTTAGCAATTCCTTTCCGTTCTCTGAAACCTTCAAAACGACAAATTTTTCTGGTTTAAATCTGATGACCTTAACTATCACTTCCGATCAACAATAAATACTTCATGAACCCATACATGGAACTCCAAATGTGCAGTGTTCCTGCACTGCTACAGAGCATATATTGCAAGGTATTCACACAGTTTATCGCATAGACTTACCATAAGGAATGAAACAAGAACTGTAATACACTTTACACCACAGACGCTCACTCTGGCTTGACGAAAACATCCAAACATTGACCAAAAGTTGCACAAATAATTGAGTTTGAAAGGAAAAGAAACGAGGTATGAAGCATTTATAAATTCATCGAATGTAGTGAGGTGGTTTAATTTCGTCCCAGTCTATAAAATTAATTTCGGGCCATACTCAGCTCTTGCCGATTAATGTAATATAATACCCGCCTACTAATCAGGGCGTCTGCCTCCGTTGCTTTTGAGCGTGAATGGAAATTGTAGAAATTTTCTGTGGAGCAACATTTAATAATAAAGCGTTTTGAATCATCAAAAGCGATGAGCGGTAGCCAGCAAATGGATCCCGGAGCTTTGCCGCATACGGCGTCCAGAGGAGGACAGTCTGCAGGAAATCTGCCGCAAAATCGTTACTGGATAAAATTTTGATATCGGTGTGTCACAAAGCGAAATAGATTGAATCTGCGCTACCATTACATTCACGTCTTCAGCATTCAGACAGAAGAGGCTATAAAAATATTTTATACCAGCTGCTCTCGATCCACTGACATTATGAACAGAAACAACGCACGCTACCGCTAGACCACAGGCGTAATCAGCCTAGGGTTTCTCTATCATGGGACAAGTTTTCCTCCAGGAAGTGCCGCAGTCTACAGTGTTGCCAGATTGTGCAGATAACCGGACTTAGAGAATTAGCGAGTTGGCCAGTTTTTTTGTCCCATGTCGCGATCGGCGCGGACTTAGCTTCTGAAGCGGCCGGCCGCCGGTCAAGTTTTATGTCAAAGAGTGTACATTCAGTGCACATATTTATTTTGATGTTCTTGTCACTCAACTGTCATTTTCCTGAAACAACATTATATGTTGAATTACACAAATTATTCACTCAATAATTTTCCTGAAACAACATTATATGTTGAATTACACAAATTATTCACTCAATAGCTGCAGTGATACTGCAGAGGTTTTCAGAGAGAAGTTTGGAAACTGTGCAGAATGATTTTACTTTGCCTCCATCAAAGATGATGCCTTTAATTACTTAGGCTCTAGGACCCTATTTTTGGGAGCAAACTGTAGATAATGCAAGAAATTCAGCGTACACTTTCTCCTATGAGGAGGCCACAATGAAGCCAGCAAAAAGGAATTCCAATTTTCAATACTCTACTGGTTAGCAACTAAAGAAGCGGTTGTTGAAAATTATCTTCAGACTTATGTCATGGGCCATGCTAAGGCAAAAGATTTGCATCAAAACCTTGTTTTTGCAGGAGAGAAAGCAGATCCTCCTTCAAGGAATTTCCTGATGATCAGTTGTGATGGCCCAAAAGTGAATAAGGCAGTATTAAAATTAATGAATGAAAGTGTCCTAGAGTACGCAGCAACTCTTTCATTGATATTGGAACATGCAGTTTGCATTAAATTCGTAATTGATTCTGCCATGGCATTGAAAATTTTGAATCTGATGTTGTAAATCTTATTATTGCAATATTTCACTATTTTCATGGCTGGCCTGCCAGATGGGAGGATGTTCAACTATGTTGAGTATAACATGTGCCATCACGTTGGCTAACTGTAAGCCCAGCAGGCCAAAGGATTTTGGACCAGTGGTCTGCTATCAATAGATATTTCCTCACAGTTTTTTGTGCTAAATCTGCTTCAGTTTCAGAGAAGTCTAAAGAAATAGTCAAGCTTATAAAGCAACTGGCATTGAAGCCCAACTTATGTGTGTTACTTAAAGTGCCAACATCTTCTTGTTATACTTAAAGTTCTTTCAAAAATATATTGTTCACTCTGCTTCAAAGTTTGGAAATAAATTTTATGTTCCATATACAGTTACTTACTAGAACCCTTTCTTAAAAGATTAAAATGTTTTAACAACAGCAGAAGAATACCCTAACACATTTAGTTACCTCGATGGTGCCCTTGCTACAAACAACAGGTATTTTGAGGATTTCTGTGAAACATTGTAAATGCGTATAATGATTTGAGGGGATATTGAAACGTGACCCAGTCCTAAATAGGAAAGGCAATTACACTATTGTCCACACAGGTGGCTGCAGTATGTATAGTTCTAATAAAGCTGCTGTTTGTCACTGGAATGTGAATGAGTTTGTTGCAAGTTCTCTGCCCATATAACAGTCAAGTGGACATACTTCTCAGTAATCTGCCTGGGCCATTCAGGAACAGTAGGATACCATCACACACCTGGAGCTCCAAATTAACTTTTCCATTCACTGAACTGTCCATTTCACCACTTGTGGCCTGGTTATATGGCCTCTTTCAGATTACATCAGATGTTTGGCTGCTGATTCTCACTCTGTATCCCATTTATAAGTACTATCACCATTGCCATCTTCATTACCTATGTCGTGATTAGTGAGATGTATCTCAGAAGTTAATGAGACTAAACTTAATCTCAGAAGTTAGTGAGAGTAAACTTAGAAGGTCAAGGCAGGTATATCTGTAAGAACATGAATATCAGGACAGATGTATGGCTGTACATAGTCTTCCTTGGTAATTTCCATTTCCAGAAAAGCTTTTGTTATAAATTTTTTGATGGGATCATCATATTTTTGCCAGTTTACTAAAATCAGCGGTTATAAGTTATTTGTTGCATTCTATACATGGTTTCCTGTTCTCCTGTTATAGATAAAGTGACAGCACATGACGTACAACGTGTAGCAAGGCGCCTACTTGCTTCACAGCCATCGGTCGCAGCTCGTGGTGAAATTGCAGGAATGCCTTCGTATGATGCAATTTGTCAAAAATTTAGAAGCTCTTTGAACTGAAGCAATTTATTATGAACGTGAACAACAAACATAAATTATTTCGCCTAAAAATGGAGCCAAATTTTCGTAAACTGCGTTACTGTATTGCATTGTTTTAATATATTGAATGTAAGTTACCAGAAGGGTTAATGTGTGTGTGTGTGTGTGTGTGTGTGTGTGTGTGTGTGTGTGTGTTTTCCAGCACACCTGTAAATCACACCTTATGGTGAAACTACAGGGCTGACTTCCATCAACAATAAAAACTCAAGCTATTTATTCACAATCATGATTTATGTACAGTTATGATAAATAACATCAAGTGATATTATAAGGCACCAAGTTTATATTTATAATTAGTTACCTTATTGTATTTGTGTAATTATGTTGGAGAGCACAGTGTTTACTGTAAAAAAAAGTAAAATCAAAGATACAATATCAAGCCATTTTTTTCATTGTCTGTTTCTACTTTATTTGTATTGTTTTAATATATTGAGAACAAGTGTGTGTGTGTGTGTGTGTGTGTGTGTGTGTGTGTGTGGATACTATAAGAGTACACTGTACAAAAAGAATAAACAAAGATGACGACAAAACTTGGGTTAAAATATTGTACAATGTGTCACAAGAGGTTACTTGCATCACCATTGTTGTTCACAGATCATGGTGAAATTGTAAGCTTGATTTATGTTGAAAATGTAAAAGCTGTAGAAATAGAAGATCTTTAATTTGAATTTGTACAACAATGATAAATCATCTCATATTATATGGAGTCATGTTTTTGTGTACTGTCGATGACTTTGTTGTATTGTTTAAATATACTGAGTATAACCTGCTACACTTTGTTTTTGTATCAGTGTGCACACACACGTGCACATCCAAAATTTATAACAATGAAGAAGGCATTATAAGTTTCGTCTATGCTGTTATTCTACCGATTAAATTCTTTACAGTATACAGATATTATACATTTTGCTTTGTTCATATTGTTTCACAATCAAAATTACAACAGTGATGATCTGGGGTATGATTCATGAGAGGAAAAAAGCAAAGTCACCAAGAAAGCCATGGATTAATTCTTTTTGACCCAACAAAGTGGCACAGTGGTGAAGAGATTGCACTCATATTCGGGAGGATGCCAGTACAACTTACTTTCCCGACATTCAGATTCAGGGCTTCTGTAGTAGCCCTAAACTGCTTATGACAAATGATGGGATGGCTACTTTGATAAGGGCATGATGGATTTTTTCCCCCAATTCAAGCTTGTGCTCCTTCTCTAATGGCCTTGGTGTCTGTGAGATGTGAAACCGTAATCTTCCTTTCTTACCTTAATTTTCTTTGCAATTGATTACAATTACTAACACCGGTTGCCCACAACAGTTGTACACTTTTGGTGCTCAAAGATAATAATAAATGTCTTTCTTTTCCTGCTGAGTCGATTAAGTGGAATTGTACATGATCATGTGGTTGCTCTATTCTTTCTGTTATTGTCCATAGTTCTTCTGTACAATGACCTCATCATTTACAGGATGTTAATCCCTAACTTAATTCTGTACTTCCTTCCTTCTCTACCAAATTTATTCTCATATATTAGAAGGTATGCCAAAATTGACAGTCACTCTTTGAGTGCCATAACTCAAAAAGCAACTCTGGCAACTTGGTCCTCTTGTAGTTTCCAATTCTATCAACAGATGGCAAGTGTACAAAATGGCCTTTAATAGTTGTTGAAGTGAATGAGTACCAATGGGACAGTTACATGAGATACAATGAAGAAAAATTAAACCTGTCAACACTGAAAGGAATTTTTTCAATAGATACAGCTGAGATGTGGGGGTAATCATACCATGAATTTTCATGTTATTCAACAACTATGAAAAATGGAACACAGAACACTCATCTGATACATACATTAATGCTACTGCCAAATGGTATGCCACAGTGGATAAGGATTACTGAATCGGTGAGAAGTCCTCTTTAATGCTTCATATCGCACTCTCCCAAACAATGCTCATGGTTGTTTGGAGTGTTGATAAACTGTGTGTCGGAAGAGTGGCGAAGAAAAAATGTATGACAAACAAATGTGTAAGACGAGAGATATCACAAAGTGTTAATTCATCAACCACTATGCTGATACAGTTGAGTATGTTCCTAGATCCTTCCTGAAACTGTTCTACAGCTCCTTCTAGAAAGGTAACCGAGATTTCTTTAACCTTGATAACTGCAATTTTTTTCTTGCCATCCTTCATTGCTGACTATACAGACTGACAGTTGTGTGTAATTGGTCAAGTGGGGGTGAGATGTTAAGCTCTAATGGAAATGAAAGATGGAGAGAGAGAAATGATGATTGGATGAGTGACATTCTTTAGTTTTATTTAAGTGTGATATTAAGTTGTATTAAGTTGCTTTTAGCTATGAATCATCATGCTGCATATAATACAGCTTGAAACTTTTAGTTTCAGCATTGTGACATATTTGTATTGGTTAAGAAATTCGTTAGGTTGATATTAAGAAAAAAATACAGGAGGAGGCTGTGCAATATTTCATCAAAGATTTGGTTTATTTTCTTAACAGTTATCCTATCTCTGCTTCCTCTGTACTTTCTTTACCCAGTTTCTCCATTCAGATTTTCCTTTTCTGTTCTGACACAGTTCTGCTTTTTAGCTTAAAACTTCCTTAACTTTTCCAGTATTTCTTTTATCTTTTATTGCATTATTCTTTGTTTCTTAGCCCACTCTCTCTCCCTCTTTTTTCATGACTTTTTATAAAATATTATTTCCTCTTTTCTGCATACAAAACAGCATTTGTCTTCATATGCCTCCGGGATCTGCTTCTGTATCCTTACCATGCTAATCTTTGTTTTACTACATGCAAAATTCCAACATCTTCTCCACCCTTTGTGTGTTCTCATTGTCATTAAGCTTTTGCACACTTCTTCCAGTTATGTGAGACCATCAGAATATGTATGTGTGAACTTCCTCTTTGCTCTGGGGAGAGGAGAAAATGATGTTCAGAAGCTCACTATCCATCACTACTTTTTGTGTGACCATCCACCATTCACAGACTTGCCAAGTATTACAGTTTGTCTGCAATTATCATGATTTTTAGGCTAAAATCATGGTCTTATGGCAGTCCCTGCTAAAATTATAGAATTTGCTATTTGATTTATTTTAGTAATTGGACAACACAATTTTTTTTCATTACGTCATTTTATGTATCAGTTTTGTTTCAAAAGCAATACCCATGTATCATCTGTTAAGCACAGATTATATAATGTACACAAATATATACAATTTGTTTGAAGCATCACTGTTTACTTTCGTTGGGTTTACCTGTTACACTTTTTTTTTTTAAACATAGCCTGGAAATTCTTTGTGTCATGAGCAATTCAGAAGATATAGTTTATTAATGTAAGAGACATGATTAAAGTTCAGTTTTTACTTTTTGGAGATTGCCTGCACTGTGCTTACCAATTATGCAGTGTTTTTAACCGTTTCGTCCTTTGAAAATTGATCTTATTCCACACTCCACTAACATTTTGCTGTAAGATAACACATTTTATGTTTCAAAAAATGTAACTTTGAGAGCTAATTTTTAAATTTCCTGCACCATTTCTTGTCCTTTTTACTATGGGATAGAGGCCTAAATTTTTACTTTTCAAGTGTTACAATTAGGCAACCCAACAAGTCATAATAAAAATGTAGTGTGGTGTGGTATGGTGCAAGCCAGAGATCTTGATATCCATTGTAAACATCTTACAAATTGAAATTTTGGCTACTGAGTGCCCTTCTGAAAAGGTGTTGAGGATGATGGGCCATTTTTATAATGTAAGTAAGAACGATGTATATTATAATGTGCTTAAAGCTTTTTGTATGCACTGCCAATTATTACTGCAACCTTGGGAATAATAATTTTCAAATAGCAAACAATGGAAACTCCAGATAGGAGTATCAACAATGTAGGAAAAGATAGATTACAGGTTACCATAAAGATGACACTTAAGTTGCAGACAGGCACAACCAAGAAACACACATAAGCTTTCTGACAAAGGCTGTTGCCAAAAGCTTGTGTGTAAGTGTCTTTCATTTGTGCCTGTGTGCAGCTTAATGTGTCATCTTTATGGTAAGTAGCAATCTATCTTTTCCTATGTTGTTGTTAGCTTTTTCAGATAGCTCATTACAGTTGAGAAATACACACAATTTAAAGCTATATGCTGGACTTGGATGTGAACTTGGACCCTTGCTTTTCATGCACAATGCGCTTACCAAATGAGATATACAGATAAGCTCATAGACCATCTCTCAAATTGCTCTGGCAGTACTCTTAAACTACTGTCCAAACTCTGTTGAATCTCTCCCGTATACCCCACTATATTACCACTCCTGGGAGAAAGGTTTGTGTGAGGAATTGCTCAGCATAGTGATTTTTTCCAGTGCAATTCTTATACATTTCAGTGGCATTTATGCTATCTGCTCAAACCTAGAAGTATGGTTCTTTATGTATGCTATTTACACATCAGCACTTGATTGTTGTCTTATCTGGTGTGGTGCCAAATTTTATCATCACCGTCTATAACAATACTGAAGTGAAATTTGATAGTGAACAAAGCATAGCAGTTATTCTGTTCCTCTGTGATATTTGCCTTACCTTACATGACAAGCCACGTAGTGCTGAAGTATCTAGCGTATGTACAGATGCCCAAATTCTGTGCCCTATGGTTACATTCTTAAGATTCGTATGGCCTTTAGATCTCACAGGTTGCCAGATTTCTGTGGGTAACCGCCTGCCATATACTGTTGCATGTTGACAGATGTGACCTAACTTTATAGTGTGCCAGGAAGTATCACACTTGATCTGCTTGATAAGTGATGTCCTAATTTTTACACCAGCAAAATGTGTTACAGCTGTGGCTGCACAATTTAAATTATTTTCTGTATAAGGTGTAGCACAGTATTAACATGTGCGTGCGTGCGTGCGTGCGTGTGTGTGTGTTGTGAAGGGGGGAGGGGTATATAATGGTGAGGGTTGTCTTATTGGCTGTATGCTGGGTACTATGGAATTATTCCCAAAATAATTTCTAGCAGCAATAAAGCTGTGGTCATAACAAAATATGTGTACTGTGGGCATCTGAGATGTGGCTTATTTGTCCATGTGTCTTATCAAGAAGTGATCCTGATGAAAATGAGATGTATTACATTAACATAAAAACCTCCATGCCCACCTTGGGTCTTTGCACAGTATGAAAATGTTCTGACATGAAATACATTAATTGAGGAGTCTCCAAGGAGAATGGTTGCTTCTCTTAGAATTCCTGTTACAAGTATGATAAAAACACTGCATTAAGACCTTGGGGTAATACTCATACAAAATAGTACTAGGCAAAGAATTAAATGAGGAAATAAAAAACACTGAGCCTCCTGTATGAAAGCATATCGTAACATTCCTCATGAAGTCACGGTGTCATTTAGTCAACAGGAGTATTTTTGTCAGCACACAACTGTAAAAAAAAAATGAAACATTCACTATTGTATGGTAGGTAACCCATATGGAGTTCCTAAGGTACTGTGAGTAGACCTATATGTCTGCATGATGTGCTGCAATGAAATTTAACATGTTACATCATACTTTCTTGACTAGGAATACTGAAACAGGACTGATTAAATCAAAGAGATGTGTGAGCACAGCCTGCACTTATCATTTACTCTCAACTTTGATAATCAGAATATTTCTTACCCCTTTGATATCTATCCATGGTAATCAAAAGCACAGTTTTATTTCACATTTCTTGAAGTTAAGTATTTACTACAATATTCTATTACATCTCTTTCAGTTGACTTAACTGTCTTACGTGTAAGATTCTAAAAGATTTTTATGTCTTATATTGAGCTGGTTAGAGATGGAATATGAGACTGGTTCCACAATGGTGAATATAATGTGAAGAGATTTTGGGAAACTAAAGCTAGAATAACAAGACTACTTACATCTATACTTTTTGAATAACTATGTAAATTTATCTAATAATATCTCCTATTGTACCGTATATTATGGAATATTTGTATTCAATTTGAGGGATGGAGCATGAGAAGAATTATTACCTGTATGCTACTGTATATGCTCCACAGGAGCAATTTTTAGGAAGCTGAAGAATAGTTGTAGATTTCACCCTTGGATCTGTTTCTTAAAAAGGTTATTAAAATTTTCTGAATGGGTTATCATGAAAGTTTGACTTCCTTTTCTGTATCGTGAAGCAGAGATTTCTCAGTATTTTGTTACAGTCACATGCAAGGCAACCAGGCTGCTCTTCTCTACACATGTTCGGTGCTCCCTGTTAGACCTGATATGGTACCCAGACAGACGACTAATATTCCATTATAGGCTATATAAGTGTTTTGTAAGGTAGTCTTTTTCATAGAAGAACCTAGTTATTTGCTTTATCTGCAAACCTGTGTGACCATTCCATGCCTTATGTGTCGTTACTTCCATCTATTTATTTGTCATAACTACTGCAGGTCTGTTTCATTAGTCCACTCATTGAAGACTGCTACATTTTTACATTTCCCAAAGTGCACACCTTTTCTACATTAAGAGCTACTTGTCAGTCTTTTAGTCTCATAACTAAACACATTATCAGTGTAAAGTTTGAGATTGCTACTGACACTATCCTCTTAGTCATTAATAGATATAAAGAACAATATTTGTCTTTCATGCTTTGAAATAACTTACATGTTTGTGAACATCTCTCCATCCACAGTAACATAATGTGCTGTGCCTGTAAAGAAATATTCAGTCCACTTGCCAATGTGGTTAGATATTCCATAAGATGCAATTTCTCTAGTGGTAGTTGGTTTATACTGAAGCTTGTCACTTGCAATATGATCAATATCCAGACCGCTGGTGCCCTGACAGGAAGGCATTTTTTATTTATTTATTGCCAAATTGTAGACCTGTAACCTGATGTTTTAAAACAGGTGTCGTACATCTTCGTTTTAATTTTTTGCAGTTTTCTTTCCTTTTGTTTTATCTACAACATGTACAAAGAATAATACTTCTCAAAATAACAATAATGTAAGGTTGAAATATAATTTTTTTTGGAAAAAAAAAGAAGAAGAAGAAGAATATGAAAAGATGATAGGATAGAGGAGAGATTTGTTAGTACCATCACCGAATGTGACTGACTGTGAATATCTCGGAATAGTTTCTTTGAGTCATTGACTGCCTAGTCTCTCTCTCTCTCTCTCTCTCTCTCTCACACACACACACACACACACACACACACACCAAATGGTTATTAGTAGAGAAATAGTATTGCTTATCCTATTTATTAATAATCCTATGTATTAACTTTAGGTGCCCATCCATGTACAGTATTTGGTGATTTCTTGGTTAGATCGCCAACACCTTATGCCTATTTACTGTCACATCTTGGCTTCCTCCTCATTATCATTGTTTTTGCTGTCACTAGGGGTTTCACCGTCCACCCTCTAGAGATTGTTGTTATGTTGCACATAGGCATATCTGTTATGTTGTGTCCACACGTACTCTTCAAGTGTTGTTTTTGAAATACTGTTTGTCAATACATTTAATAATGCCCATTGTTCTTTGTGTCTTATTGCTGTGTATATATCTATGTCTATTTCTGTGTAGTCTGTTGTTCATATATTGCCTGCAGAAAAAGACAGTGTGTTCTCGGGAACCTTCTTCCCTGAGTATGCATGTAGGTGTCTGCCTCAGACTCACTTGGTTTAAGTGTGTGGGATAAGGTCCATACCCAGTTAAGAAATGTACCATACCACTTCTGGGATCGATGTTTCATTCTCAACTGCTCCCTTATGTCAGGGAGGAAATTGTTTAGTCTACGTCCCTTATCGCTTACATCCCACTCACCTTGCCATGTATCCAAACTTCAACTTTTAAGGTGACGTATCGTCTCTATCAGCACACCAGTTGTTGTGTGTACCTTATTTAGTCTCCACATCTTTAACCAGTACCTTGCAACTAATAGGTGCTGCAGCAATGTCAATCATTATTGCCATGGCGTATTTCTGTGTTGTAGTATTAACTATATGTAGGGCCTGGTTGATGGCATCAACTATTGGTCTGCTAGTTCTGAAGCCGAATTGGTGTTGGTTCATACCGCTGAGAACTCTGTGTGTTTGCAAGCGCTTACACGGTAGCTTCTCCTGAATCTTCACTAGGTTGTTTAGTAGGCATATTGGCCTGTAATACTCCAATTTCTCAGTCTTCTCTTGCAAAGTTTGTACTTGTAAGTCTTTGACTGAAGTCGATGCTCTCTGTAGTTCAAGTCTAAATTGCCTATTTTCATCATTTAGGCAGAACAGTTTAGCTTCAAGGCTAGTTATTTGGAAAGCTAAGGAAATCACTTTGTCTCTAATGACATTTAACAGAGCAGATGAAGCATGCTTAGCTTTTAACTCTACTCCTATTTCGCTCAGTATTTTATCTATGGCTGCTATCTTTTGACTGGGGGCGACATAGGCACAAGTTCTTCCTCCATGTGTTCCTTTCTGGGTGTGACGTTGATGACTCGAGCTACTGTCTTACCCGATGCTTTCCTCCTCCTTATTCTGTTGGCCTCTGGTGTGGTGGTGTCGCTGCTTTGTCAGATGGAATCCAGGACTGAGAGTAGGCAGGCGGTTGTTTACCAACAGGAGGAGCACAGCTAGTGGCTGCTGCTGCTCATGTTGCCGGTGGGGCACGGAGCAGCTGGTGGCTGCTGCCGCTGCGGCTAGTGAGGTGGCACGGAGTGCTGACACGCAAGAACTGTCATGGCTGACTGGCGAAACTGACACGCGCTCGGCCAGCGGAAGGTCGAAGGCCTCTCCTTTGACTAGTTACACACGACGAACACACTATAAGTACTTTAATCACTTTCTCTGTTTTATTTACTGTACCGAATGAATAAACAAGAACAGACTATGTAAGATAACACTCCCGGTATTCAAGAATTAAATATCACTGTCCACAATCAAATTTTTACCGAGAAAAACTGCATCTGAATGTGGAGCCACATCACACTGCAACCGACTCTGCGACCATCTTGAAGATGGAAGGCATTCCAAGAAGTCTACTCTCCCTTATGTGAGATGTGAGCATGATAATTTCAAACCCATGACTGGAAGAAGAAGACGGCAACTACACACCATGCCTGCCCACTGAGGATGTTATTGTTGGTGCTGCATAACAGTATCAACACTTAGGTCATCAGCTCCCTGCCTCTTACAACACTCCCAGGTTTGATCCCTGGCGGGGTCAGGGATTTTCACCTGCCTCGAGATGACTGGGTGTCTGTGTTATCCTCATCATTTCATCATCATTCACGAAAGTGGAGAGATAGGACTGGGCAAAGGTTGGGAATTTGTACAGGTGCTGATAACCGTGCGGTTGAGTGCCCCACAAACCAATCATCATCATTTTCAGTGAATTCAGGCGGATGTTCCTGAAAGACTTATGTTTTGTCAGTGTTTTATCCAACAATGTGGCATAAAGTGTGTTTTTCCAGCAGTACTCTTATGGACGGATGAGGCAACATTCACGTGCAGTGGCATCCAAAATTTCCATAATCAGTGTGAGTGGGCATACGTCAGTCCACATGCAACTGTTGAAATGGCCATTCGACATCTGTGCAATTCTTCTCGTGGACCACTTCATAGGATGCTATGTATTTCCCTATTGCCTGAATGGGGAGAGGTACAGATGATTCTTGCACAGAAGGTTGCCTCCTATGTTGAAAGATCTTTCACTAAAATTCCAGAAACAGGTGTACTTCATGCACAATGTTCAATTTGGTGTTCTTCTCTGACAGCACCAGACTCGTCTTAATGTTAATTGCTAGAGAGGTGGACCAATTGCGTGGCTCCCTTGTTCACCTAATTTAAACCTGTTAGACTTTCCTGTAGGGCCATTTAAAGGCATTGGTGTATGCCATACATGTAGAGGATGAAGCATCATTTCTTGCGAAAATTTAGGCAGGTAGTCGGAGAATATGTATAACCCTGGGAATTATTGAAAGTGTTCGTGCCTCATTGCAACAGCAAGCAGAAGCCTGCATACTGGCAGAGAGTCGGCATTTTGTACACATCTTATAAAGTAGCGAACTGGGTGCAGCATTGTGAGAACAAACTGGAGTTTTCCACGTGCTACGTAACCAACTTCCATGTCTGATATCGCAATAAATATCCATGTTCATATGACCTTTATTTATCTCTTGCATATACTGAACCTCATCCTGAAATATTGCAGTGTATTCCTGGAAGACCCTGTATATTACTCACCTTTGCGAAGATACGGCGATTTAACAGTAGCAGCATTCCTTGGTTTTCCTTTGTGAAGGAACATTTGGAAACAGAATATATATTTTAGCATATACTATCTGCATCAGTCACTACCCAGAAACAGCCTTGAACTGAAACCCAAATTTCTTAAGGTTTTTGGAGGTTGTGTGATAAAATTTTGTAGTTTAGATAGCCAAACATGTTCATGTAAACATCTTTCTGACTGTGGCTTTCTAGTTTGCTTTGTACCTACTTTGCACTAGGAATTGTTTCTTATAGCATTTCCTGATAGTGTGTTTATTATCGTTATTTATTCTGAGGGTACATGCTTTTCTAGAGCTTGAAATTGAGATACACTTAACAAATTCAGTGTATGAATTAAATGCTTCTAGCTCCAATCTGAGAAATGAGGAAAACTTCATATTAGCTAAAATATCAAACATATTGACTTTCCTATTTGTTTTTAGAGCCTTCATACCTTGGTGTTCATTGTTGCTATAAATACATCATAATAACTGATTCCATTTTCCATGAAAACATCCTCAAAGAGAATGGATCTCTCTTTCACCACTAAATCAAGTATAGTGACTGGGTTTTTTATCTGTTTCAAAAAGCTTTCAGAACGATTTTACAGAAAGCTTCTCATTGTCTTTCACTTATGAAATTTTGCAATTTACAGGGACCTTACAACTTAAACACATGTTGCACAAATCTGGGCAGTCATAACCTAAGTTGTTACAGAATCAGTGAGGTTTCTGTCTGAATCCTTCCTGCCAGCTCACAACCTAAGGACCATGTTCAGCTGTAGGAACCATGCTAATGGAAACATCATGAGCAAGGCTAATCTTTGCAACTTTGTCTACCAGTTGGTGGACGGAACCGTGTGCTAGAGTGAGGAGTAATCTACAACCGGTTGCATACTGTTTCCTTAACTGCCACTGGTATGGCCTCTTCAACATCTTGAATGAGTTCTGAAGACAAGTGCACTTGGTTCTCTTTCATATTCCCAGTTGCCATTTTGCTAAGGAGTTATTTGCCAGACATTTGAGTTGCCAAAGATTAATAAGACACCTTTCCTTCTGCACCTTGGTACGTGGTATCAAAAGCTTTCCACCAGAGGAAGTATCTCACACTAGCTTAAGTTCACTGTCAATTCAAGGCAGCATAATGTACCTAACATTGAGGGGATTGGTTGCTGTATCCTGACAATGATTTCCCTAAACAGCATCCCAAGAGTTGCCATTTGTAATCAGGTGGTTGAGCAGACTGCAGCCCTGTTTTCTGTGGATAAGAAGCCATCTTATCTGAGGTAGTGTAGGTATATCATATGTTTTAGGGGTGTGTGTGTGTGTGTGTATTGTATGTTGAACCGGGGGCCTAGAAATGATGGAGAGGCTTTGTTCCCACCACAGCCCTCAGTGGTCCACAACTCTACAACAGGCTACAGCAGCCCACTCACCCCACTGCCACCCCACACTGAAGCCAGGGTTATTTGTTTTAGGAGTAGTTCACACAGCATACCAATTTGCAACAGCTTCCAGCAACTCTTAGAACAACTTTGATCACTGCACAAATTTTAGTAAACTCATTTAACACCTGGAGACAGTCTACACAATGATTTACCTAAATTGCTTCAAGCAAATGCTGGGATGGTTCTTTTGAAAGGGCATGGCCGATTTCCTTCTCCATCCTTCCCTCATATAATAGGACCGATGACCTCACTGTTTGAACCTCTGCCCCAAAATCAACCAACCAACCTTCAGAAGGTGTGCTAAATAAAAAGGAAAACTTGTGTGGTATTATGGACTTGATAAAGATATATGTTTATAAGAAGTTAATAAATGTCTGTTTTCAGTATGTACTCAAAATTAATGCACATCATTGCTTGGAGCATGCTGTCCAAATGATAAGCAACACAAAGCTCATTTTTATGATAGAAGAAGACGTCCAGTCTGTACTTTGGCAGTGCTCCAAATCAGATAATTGACATAAGGAACTTGTGGAAACTATTGCATAACTTGATCTCCACGTGATGAACAAGATGTGACAGCCATCTTCTAGCCATAACAGAGTATGAGCAAACACAATCATAGATGTTGAAATGAGAAACTTTGTGTGTAAAAGGATGTTGTGGATGTTCATAGTTAACGCGAATAAAATGACAATATATAGTAGCTGTCCTCAAGACCGAAACCACAGAAATGAAGGAGTCTTTTCAACAGCTAGCTTGTAATATTTCAAAAACAAGCTGGAACATTTTTTGCAGTAAACATTAAGATTACTAGAGGGAGTCATTTACATTGCTGATAAACCAACAGAAAGCCATTGTCTAGGTGCAAGAACAATGTGCTCATAAAATCCATAAGTTTGTACAAAAGTTACTGTAGTGACCCAAATACATCCACACCCGAGATGTAGGCATGCCACAGAAGTCTGCCAACACAGCTAGATGTTTGACAAACATCAGGGACCACCATTCATGGATGCACGTGGAGCCTCTCATCCACACACTCAACTGGCCAGCCGACAGCTTTTAGAGACAGGTCCACCCAGCTCTAAACCAGTTACATGTTTACCTTTGCATATGTGTTATCATACTGCTGTTGTGGGCCAATCCATGGCTGGTGTATCCATTATAAGAAGATGTATTCTGGGCTTAATAAAGTTTCTTGTGTCAGTCATCTTGTAGGTTTTTCTTGCGGGATTCGAACACATTAGCGAAGAGTAGGTTCGTACCTTAGTGTGCTTTTCATTGTGAAGTTACTTTTCATGTTTTCTTGTGGCATGGAGTCTCTGATTCAAACGTTGGTGCAGCAACAGAAGGACCTCATCACGGTCATGCAACAGGCTGTGCTGGCATTGCCCTCCAAAAATTCATTTTCAGCTCTGTTTCTTCGTCAGTTCCCACCGTTCAGTGAGGTGGCAGAAGACTGGGAGGCTTACAACCTCTGTCTACAGCAACATTTTCGTGCTTTCCACATTATGGATGCAGAGGAATGTTGTGCACTGTTTTTGTCATGAATATTTCCCACCTTGTATCAGGTGTTGTGGCAGTTGGTCCCATTTCAGGAACCTTCTGTGTTGTTGTTTGACACTGTATGTGTGTTGTCGTCTTCCTGTTATTGCCGCTGTATGCATGCCATGGATGCTAGGGTTGACTTTTACCAATGCAAAAAGTAGCCCCATCAGTCTTATCGTGACTGGGCCCTTCACAGCCTTTGTCGCAAGTGCCATTTTGTCAAGAGCAGATCAAAAGAGTCATATGAGATTGTCACGATTCGCAATGTTACCATCTGCTGCATCCCGGATAAGGGAGTCCGGCAACGGGCTCTCCAATTACAGAACCATTCCCTCGAAGAACTTTTGTCAATTGCCCAGTCATATGAGGTCTGACATGCCCCTGGTCATCAACTGGAAGCCTTGTAGCATGTTGCGGTGGTATAGGGTGGCCTGGCACTGTTCACTGCCTCCGTGGAGGACACATCAGAATGATACAAGATGACCGATCCAGTGGCTCCTACACAACGTGTATACTGTGTTCCAGCTACCACTCCCTGTTACTGTCATGTGCATCGTGTTACACCTAACGTGACAGATCAATGTGTCCCCAGAATTGGGTCGCCTATTGTAAGTGTTAGAAGAAAGGCCACATTGTGGTAGTTTACCACTCAATTACACAGAACATAGCATCAGAGACGATGAATATTTATATTAAGGAAGTATCTCATCAGGACCAGTTCCTGATTTTGATTTCAACAAGCTTTTCATCAAGGTTTTGGTTCTCTCACGACAGCTGCATCTGCAGGTAGGCACTAGAGACGCAGCTCCCCTGTGTAATGCCAAAACATATTAAGACTTTGGCTTTGTGCAGCTGTTGCCGTAAAACTGGCGCCTCATGGGATACGGTAAACAGCAGATCCTCTTGCTTGGCAATTCACAGCAGAAGTTACCTATAAATCAGTGACCTTTATTGTCATCTACGACGCTATTTTGGGTTTGATGCCTTTCAGCCCTTTGGTTTTCCGGTCACAGACTCCGTACAGTTGATATCTGCTGAGGTCCCCATTGGTCTTTGGAATCTCTGTACTCAGAATTTCAGGTATCTTTGTGAAACACCTAGGATATGCCACAGATTTTCATGCTCACATAACACTGAAATAGTGAAATCGCCCTAGATTTTTTCGTGATAGGCAGATTATCCTGGCTTTCCGCTGCCAAGTCAAGGTGGAGTTTGACCAGCTCGCCTCTCTGGGGTTGTGGTTCCCATTTCACCTAGTGGAAGGGCCACACCCCAAATCATCGTTAAGGATCCCACCGGTAGCTTGTACCTTTGAATCGATTTTAAGGCCACCATGAATTCACTATCCATGGTCGACACGTACTCATTGCTACATCCTGATGAACTGTTCACACACTTTGCTAGGGTTCAGTTCTTCTCGAGACTTGATCTTTCCAAATCATACCACCAGTTACCTGTGAATATTGAGTCCAAGGGTATCATGATAATTAACACACTATTCGGTCTTTATCAGTACCAACTATTTGGAACAGGTCATGTCCAACTGCTTCAACTACCTTGATGACATCATCATTACAGGATGTACTACAAGCTACCAGTCTGGACGTTCATGCCACCTTCTTGATCTTCGTTGACCTTCAAAGACTTTACTATTACACATCATTGGATTTGTCTCGATAGCCGCTATCAGAAAATAAGTACCAAACTATAGCATCCCATTAAAAAAAAAAAAAAAAAAAAACCAAAGTTGACCTTCATATCTCTGAAGCGACCCCACCTAGCAACAAAAAAGCAACGTCATATTATGGCCCCCGTTGTCCCATGGTACATTTGTCCCACAACATTTTCATCTACTATCATACTTTCGAAGTTATTCTTGGTGGCAATAGTTAGTGACTCGCCCTTTATAACTCAAAACTACATTTGGCGGAAAAAAGAAAGGTCTTGCTGCTGCTATGTAGCAGCCATAGGAAGGGTGTAGGACAACAGCTTCAGGAGAAACTAGGTCAACTTACCAGGTGACAAGTATTGTAGAATCTAGTGCTGGCGTTTCCCAGGTAGTAGAAGATATGGAGGCACTGAATGGGGATTTTCTTGAAGAGGACCAAATATTTGTAGTTTTTTTCGAAAGAAAAGGGGGGGGGGGAGGGGGACAGAAGAGCAGATATCTCTGGCTAAATTTAGTGTGTACAGGACAATATGTGGATATGCGGATATTTAAAATTCCAGGATAGTTGCATTCGTAAATTAGAGCAAGGTAAGTCTGGCGAAAGCCCTTTGATTTTTATTCCATAATAGAGGATACATATGACGCACCCAGGGAAGACGTCATATTTCTGGAGGGGGCCGTTACACCTAGAGGTCCAGATGGGTCATTGGAGAGTAGGAGAAGCGTGTTTTAACAGATCCGAAGCCAGCAGTCAAGAGAACGAAGTGTATCTGCCGCAGTCCTTGTCTGCCCTCGTCCGAGATCCCACACAGTCCTTTCCTACACTTGTATTAGTCGAGGACTGCGGCCTATGCTTCTCAGACAGCCTCTTTGTGAGCAGTGGTTACAATGATAACCATATTTAGCTCAGCTCACGTGCTTAGACAGTGAAAAGTCCGTGGGAACAGTCTCTCATCAATCAGCAGACTTAAGGCATAGGAATTAATACAGAATAAAAAATGTTGATAAATCGTTCATACTCCGTTCAAACAGGTGGCCCCATGCACAATCCTTCCCCCTTCTGCAGGAGTAGAGATATGATTTTACAAAAGTGGTGAGTATGGAATGCTCCTTTGAACAGACGGTGCTCTCAGAGGGACCTTAGAGGCCAAAGTAGAGTAGTTGCTACTACATGGTAATTAATTTGCATCGAGGGGCATGATTTTACAATAGTCATGTTCATCCAGTGTTTCTCGGGGACACAATGTGTTACAGAGGAACTTTACAGTGAAGTCTTGCCTTACAAATTTTAATCTGATTGGTCAGAGACTGTTGAGAGGTGTGATGAGTTAAGGTAGTGAGGCGATGTGGTCATGTGCAGCAGCAAGGTGGATAGGTGGCTGCTGATGGTAGATGGTGCCTGATGGGCTGCTCACACCCCATGAGTCAGTTGATATAGGAACCTCATTTATAAAATTGTGGTTGGCAGCATTGCTTCTGAATGTGATACACACGTCTGCACCTATGGCACTTCACTTCTGAGGAAAAACATTCCCTTTATCCTGCACCTGAGTTGCTATGTGTACTTCCTTTAGTTGCATAGCAACCTTAAAGGCAGCTGCCAAATCCTTTCAATTCTCCATCTGTACTCTACTCAACAAATTGAGTGGAAGTCCTCTCAAAAATACATCTAGCACTCAGTATTTGCCTCTTGCAGAATAATTTTATCTGCCTCCTCATTGTGTGTTACCTCATATGTTTATGCACTGATTTTCATGATCCTGTTTAAGAATGCTTCCACTGACTAGTTTCATGTCTGGGACATCGCCACGAGTTATTTCCTGAAAATGTAGCACTGTTCTGCTTGCAGTAATGCTGATGGAGACCCTGCGTTGTTCAAATGTGCATGCCTTATTCAACTCCTTCATGATACATGACAAGCATATTTGCCTCACCCATTAATTGTAACTTCGTCATGTGCAAATGTACTTTGTTTCACCAATTACCAAAAATAGCAGCACGTCCCAGATTGTCGATGAAGGCTATCACATACTCACCACGACGTTAGGATCACAGATTTACTTCAAACTTTGTACATCTTTAGTAGGCCACTAAAACAACACAATGTGCAAGTGGCAATTTCGAGAAAATCGCAAGAGAAGTTCTACGCGTCTATTGTGTAACTGATCTATCTGTGCTACTTTCCTGGCGTTCAGCATATACGGTGGTCAAGTGAACTGCCAGCACGGTAGCGGAGCGTGTTCGGTCAGAGGGATAGCTGCGCTCTGTAATTAAAAACTGAGGGAATGGATCAACGATGAACTTGAAAAAGCGGCTCGGGACGTCCGCCCCGAAGAAGTAAAACAACCAATAACGAACAACATGAGATAAAAAATAAATAAAGTGGTTAGCTTTGTAGCTTCGAAAGCAATACGTGTAGTAAGCGAATGTTCGATACCCGCTCCATATTTAATTCATATGACATTTGAGAGGTAATATAAAAAAAGCACGCATGAAGTTTCAGTGAATTTCGTGTTATTTGACTACTTACCATTTTAAATTAAATTTATTTATTAGAACAAACATATTTATAACTATCGACAAATAAATGAAGAAATGCGTGCAGTTTCCCTGAAAATGTATGCCAGTCGTGATTTGCGAAATTCCTTATACAAGCATGCTGGTAAGGTACCCGGAACTATTTTGCATCTGGACGCTTCGAGCTGCACACACACATAGGCAGCGCCCATTTGGCGTTTAACCTGCGTAGTAGTGAGACATTGCTAATGGAGCAAGAACGAATATTGTAGGTGCAAATTTTTTGAATATTATAGAATTTACACTTATACTACAAAAATGTGGACTCTGACCACAATCTATTGGTTATGAACTGTAGATTAAAACTGAAGAAACTGCAAAAAGGCGGGAATTTAAAGAGATGGGACCTGGATAAACTGACTAAACCAGAGGTTGTACAGAGTTTCAGGGTGAGCATAAGGGAACAATTGACAGGAATTGGGGAAAGAAATACAGTAGAAGAAGAATGGGTAGCTCTGAGGGATGAAGTACTGAAGGCAGCAGAGGGTCAAGTAGGTAACTAGTAGAAATCCTTGGGTAACAGAATAGATATTGAATTTAATTGATGAAAGGAGAAAATATAAAAATGCAGTAAATGAAGCAGGCAAAAAGGAATACAAACGTCTCAAAAATGAGATCGACAGGATGTGCAAAATGGCTAAGCAGGAATGACTAGAGGACAAATGTAAGGATGTAGAGGCTTATCTCGCTAGGGGTAAGATAGATACTGCCTACAGGAAAATTAAAGAGACTTTTGGAGAAGATACAACCACTTATATGAATATCAACAGCTTAGATGGAAAACAAGTTCTAAGCAAAAAAGGGAAGGCAGAAAGGTGGAAGGAGTATACAGAGGGTCTATACAAGGGCGATGTACTTGAGGACAATATTATGGAAATGGGAGGGAATATAGATGAAGATGAAATGGGAGCTACGATACTGCGTGAAGAGTTTGACAGAGCACTGAAAGACCTGAGTCGAAACAAGGCCCTGGGAGTAGACAACATTCCATTACAACTACTGACAGCCTTGGGAGAGTCAGTCCTGACAAAACTCTGCCATCTGGTGAGCAAGATGTATGAGACAGGCGAAATACCCTCAGACTTCAAGAATAATACACTCCTGGAAATTGAAATAAGAACACCGTGAATTCATTGTCCCAGGAAGGGGAAACTTTATTGACACATTCCTGGGGTCAGATACATCACATGATCACACTGACAGAACCACAGGCACATAGACACAGGCAACAGAGCATGCACAATGTCGGCACTAGTACAGTGTATATCCACCTTTCGCAGCAATGCAGGCTGCTATTCTCCCATGGAGACTATCGTAGAGATGCTGGATGTAGTCCTGTGGAACGGCTTGCCATGCCATTTCCACCTGGCGCCTCAGTTGGGCCAGCGTTCGTGCTGGACGTGCAGACCGCGTGAGACGACGCTTCATCCAGTCCCAAACATGCTCAATGGGGGACAGATCCGGAGATCTTGCTGGCCAGGGTAGTTGACTTACACCTTCTAGAGCACGTTGGGTGGCACGGGATACATGCGGACGTGCATTGTCCTGTTGGAACAGCAAGTTCCCTTGCCGGTCTAGGAATGGTAGAACGATGGGTTCGATGACGGTTTGGATGTACCGTGCACTATTCAGTGTCCCCTCGACGATCACCAGTGGTGCACGGCCAGTGTAGGAGATCGCTCCCCACACCATGATGCCGGGTGTTGGCCCTGTGTGCCTCGGTCGTATGCAGTCCCGATTGTGGCGCTCACCTGCACGGCGCCAAACACGCATACGACCATCATTGGCACCAAGGCAGAAGCGACTCTCATCGCTGAAGACGACACGTCTCCATTCGTCCCTCCATTCACGCCTGTCGCGACACCACTGGAGGCGGTCTGCACGATGTTGGGGCGTGAGCGGAAGACGGCCTAACGGTGTGCGGGACCGTAGCCCAGCTTCATGGAGACGGTTGCGAATGGTCCTCGCCGATACCCCAGGAGCAACAGTGTCCCTAATTTGCTGGGAAGTGGCGGTGCGGTCCCCTACGGCACTGCGTAGGATCCTACGGTCTTGGCGTGCATCCGTGCGTCGCTGCGGTCCGGTCCCAGGTCGACGGGCACGTGCACCTTCCGCCGACCACTGGCGACAACATCGATGTACTGTGGAGACCTCACGCCCCACGTGTTGAGCAATTCGGCGGTACGTCCACCCGGCCTCCCGCATGCCCACTATACGCCCTCGCTCAAAGTCCGTCAACTGCACATACCGTTCACGTCCACGCTGTCGCGGCATGCTACCAGTGTTAAAGACTGCGATGGAGCTCCGTATGCCACGGCAAACTGGCTGACACTGACGGCGGCGGTGCTCAAATGCTGCGCAGCTATCGCCATTCGACGGCCAACACCGCGGTTCCTGGTGTGTCCGCTGTGCCGTGCGTGTGATCATTGCTTGTACAGCCCTCTCGCAGTGTCCGGAGCAAGTATGGTGGGTCTGACACACCGGTGTCAATGTGTTCTTTTTTCCATTTCCAGGAGTGTATAATAATTCCAATCCCAAAAAAGCAGGTGTTGACAGATGTGAAAATTACCGAACTATCAGTTTAATAAGTCACAGCTGCAAAATACTAACGCGAATTCTGTACAGACGAATGGAAAAACTGGGGAAAGATCAGTTTGGATTCCGTAGAAATATTGGAACACATGAGGCAATACTGACCTTACGACTTATCTTAGAAGAAAGGTTAAGGAAAGCCAAACCTACGTTCCTAGCATTTGTAGACTTAGAGAAAGCTTTTGACAATGTTGACTGGAATACTCTCTTTCAAATTCTAAAAGTGACAGGGGTAAAATATCGGCAGCGAAAGGCTATTTACAATTTATACAGAAACGAGATGGCAGTTATAAGAGTCGAGGGGCAGGAAAGGGGAGCAGTGGTTGGGAAGGGAGTGAGACAGGGTTGTAGCCTCTCCCCGATGTTATTCAATCTGTATATTGATACTGAGGGTATTAGGTTAGGAAATGAGACACTTAAAGTAGTTCATGAGTTTTGCTATTTGGGGAGCAAAATAACTGATAATGGTCGAAGTGGAGGATATAAAATGTAGACTGGCGATGGCAAGGAAAGCGTTTCTGAATAAGAGAAATTTGTTGACATCGAGTATAGATTTAAGTGTCAGGAAGTCTTTTCTGAAAGTATTTGTATGGAATGTAGACATGTATGGAAGTCAGATATGGACGATAAATAGTTTGGACAATAAGAGAACAGAAGCTTTCAAAATGTGATGCTACGGAAGAATGCTGAAGATTAGATGGGTAGATCACGTAACTAATGAGGAGGTACTGAATAGAATTTGGGAAAAGACGAATTTGTGGCACAACTTGACAAGAAGAAGGGTCGGTTGATAGGACACGTACTGATGCATCAAGGGATCATCAGTTTAGTATTGGAGGGAAGTGCGGAGGGTAAAATCGTAGAGGGAGACCAAGGCATGAATGGGCTAAACAGATTCAGAAGGATATAGGTTGCAGTAGTTACTCGGAGATGAAGAAGCTTGCACAGGATAGAGTAGCATGGAAAGCTGCATCAAACCAGTCTCTGGACTGAAGACCACAACAACAACAAGGCCGTCACATTGAACGGAGATACCTTGAAAAATGGTGTTTTATAGCCACAAGAGTGGGGAATAATAGGGCGGAATCCTCAATAAAACCAAACTGGTTTCACAAAAAAAGTGTTGCATTATTTATCGAATGCCTTCTCGTACTACTTGTAGTTGACTGACAAGGCAGCCAGTCCACAGAGACGGGTAGCCGAAAGGGCACACGTACACACACGTCGACTGGCGCGAAGTCTGGAACAGGATACGTGATGAATGTGATAAAGAAAAGAACGTAGCTACTAGAACACTCAACTTTTATATTGTCCTTTGGTATACAGCATTCTGGATGATACAAGTGAGACTCTATCTTGAGGTACATGCAATGGTACAAATGGCGCCTTGCTAGGTCGTAGCCATTAACTTAGCTGAAGGCTATTCTAACAGTCTCTCGGCAAATGAGAGAAAGGCTTCGTCAGTGTAGTCGCTAGCAAAGTCGTCGTACAACTGGGGCGAGTGCTAGTACGTCTCTCGAGACCTGCCGTGTGGTGGCGCTCGGTCTGCGATCCTGACAGTGGCGACACGCGGGTCCGACATGTACTAATGGACCGCGGCCGATTTAAGCTACCACCTAGCAAGTGTGGTGTCTGGCGGTGACACCACACTACTTATGCAAACCAAGCAGGCTAGTGTTTTCCTTTCGCCGCTTTAGTCTGGAAACCAAAACATGTTAGCGCAACTGCTCGTCACTCTGAAGCAATAGTAACTTTTCTTCGCCTGTTTTTCTTGTCTGATTAGCTTAAACCGACACCTTGACGTAGCTGAAATATGGCTCAACTTCACTTTTCAGAAGGGCTGCGGGTGTGTTTTGCAGTGCTAACCGAACCTTATATGTGTTCACATGTCGCCATGTGTCTGGCAGTAAAGGACACGTTCTGCAATCTAACTGAACAAGGTTCATATAGGTAGCGCATTGAAGAGGCTTCTCGCTCCTTGACACCAGCAACTTTACTTCTCGTCGCCAGGTTTTATAGAAGACTGATTGAGTTGTGCATTCAGGAAAACGAGCACTCGTTTGAGTAGCTCCTTTAAATGAACATTTCACCACCAGAACATCCATCTGAACACAGCCAGATATGCACAGCAAGCTGCATCCAGGGACGGATCCAGGATCTCGGTCAGGGGGGGGGGGCAAATTTTTTGGTACCTGCCTTCCAAAAAATTAATTCCAAATAAAACCATTAATACTCCTACACACACACACACACACACACACACACACACACACACACACACACACACACACACACACACACATATATATATATATATATATATATATATTTTTAGTTAAATTGTGTATCGCTATATGTTAAGTGTGTTTAATGAAATAACTTACTGCATTACATAAAAAATATTCTTCAAATACGACACGTGCACTTGAAAAACTCTGTGTTTGTATGCTAATGTAAAATAATCTATAAAAATGCTAATGTTCATTTGTTTCCATTGTTAAATCTTCGAAATTAGTTCACCAATTGCTTTCGTTGGACATAATGTTGCCATCGAATTCGCGCATGTGTTTATACGCAGCAATGACGATACGACTACGAAAAGTTATAATAGGGTATTTGACTGTGTTCAGGAAATCATCTTATATTGTTAATTACGTGATTTTATGCTCATAATAAGCTGTTTTTCCTCATGAATGTAAATATTAACAATAAGAAATTTCTTTCTTTCTTCTTGTAAAAAAAAAGAAATAAAATAAAAATGCAAAAGTATTAATAAAATGAAATTTAATATTAAATATGTATATTCACAATACTGCTGTTAAATATTACATTCTAAAAAAAATGGTTCAAATGGCTCTGAGCACTATGGGACTCAACTGCTGTGGTCATAAGTCCCCTAGAACTTAGAACTACTTAAACCTAACTAACCTAAGGACAGCACACAACACCCAGCCATCACGAGGCAGAGAAAATCCCTGACCCCGCCGGGAATCGAACCCGGGAACCCGGGCGTGGGAAGCGAGTACGCTACCGCACGACCACGAGATGCGGGCTATTACATTCTAATCTCCTTTTACGCCCACTTTTTGAAAATCTTGTAATTACTTTTTCTACGTCTACTTGAATCTGGTAATGAATATGCATAAGTGCAAGACCAAGGAGGCGGTTTTCATTCATCGATGTGCTTAAATAAGTTTTCAGGCGCCGCAACGACGAAAACGATCTTTCAGCAGATGCAGTTGTCACTGGAAGCGTTGCCAGGACCAATAAAAGCTTACGTATTATAGGATATGCATCCTTATCACATCTAGCCAATTTGTCAAGGGCGATGGTTGGAAGCTCTTTTTGTCGTTCCTTTTCTTGACTCCATTTCTCTCGCCACAACAACATTTCATCCCGTAACATAAGAGAAGCAATGCCTTTGTCCACGTCAAGCAACGAACCGAAGCGGTTGGTGAGGGACTCTGCAATTTTTTTCAGTTTCACCTGCAGAGATCTTAACAATACTTTATGGACTGAAAACAGAAAGGTTGAGCACATCCAAAGTTTCAGCAGAGAATCTTTCTCGTAAGTCAGTTATAATGAAGTCCAGTAGGGGAGCATAGACTGTTACTCTGTAATATTCTTGTGCCGAATTTGTTTGAGGTTTGTCACGATAAACTTGGCGTCGACCGTAGCGAGGTATGCGAGGAATATTGAGCTCGATGCCTAGTTGATCCGCAAGTTTCTCTGCACGCTTCCACACGTTACTGAAGCTAGTGACCAAATTTTCTCGACGACTGACAAGAATAGCGATAGTATTCTTGACGTATGTAGCACTGTCATTGAGATCAATAGAAGGTTTCTGCGATAGTTTGCTTAGAGACTGCGTTAGTGATAGCACATCGCTCAGACACAATAATGACAACACAAATTGTGAGCTGCACAAATTTAACTTCAGAGAAGCAGCCTTACAAGCTGTGTTCGGGCCATGCCACTCAGCAATCTTTCCGAGAGCCTCCACAATTTTTACAAGATCAGCTGAAAACTGAAGCACACTGTCATGCCTCTCTACCCACCGGGTCTCACTAAGTGATGTGAGTGCACAACCCAAGGTGTTCATTAAGACACTTTTTCTTTTCGGTTGTGTCTTGAAGAAATTAATGACCTCTTTCATTACTGATATAGCGTCCCGAACAGCAGGCACCTTGGAACTACGGGATATAGAGTTATTTAGTCTGTGGCTATAGCATGGTGTCTTAACAGCGTTCTTGGCCTCCTTCTGTACGTCAGTGACAGCACCTCGAAGCATAACAGCACATCCGTCCGTTCCAATGCCAACACAACGTTCCAATGGAAGTTTGAGCCTATTCTTCAGCAGGTACAGGGCAATTTTACCAATGGCCTTACCAGTTAACGACAAATCCTTAGCTGTGGAAGTTCCATCTACCTTCTCTTCTGTGTTAACTAGCTTCCTGGAATCTTTCCAATCTTCTTCATCAGACTGATCGTCATCTTCGAAATTCGTATGACCAAGTTCTACAAACGCACCAACGAAACTAATGAAATCCTCAC
Organism: Schistocerca nitens; assembly: GCF_023898315.1. Lineage (NCBI taxonomy): Eukaryota > Metazoa > Arthropoda > Insecta > Orthoptera > Acrididae > Schistocerca > Schistocerca nitens. The sequence goes on along the minus strand of NC_064616.1, from coordinate 861,468,421 downwards.
GGATATTACCGTTAAGTACGTATCGTAACGTAAGGCTCAGCTGAGATGAGTGAGAATCATCTGTAATCTCGTCAAAAAGTATTGAATAATATTGTGATGAGCGTACGCTACTCAAAATTTGCTCTGAAATCTCTTTCCCACAGAATGAAGTGAGAGCATTTTGAGTTGGCTTACTAATATATGTAGCATTTGACGAAGCTGACTGCAGGTGTTGCTCCAGTTTTTTTATCGCCAGCAGACACTATAAATCTCAGCAGTTCTCTAAAATGGAGCAACAATGGAGCTCTCAGAATTTGCCTGTTTATGAAATATCTGTCCATCATCTCTGTATCCACGGAATGGCAGATTTTTCCGCCCAAGGAAAATAACCGTTTCGACTATAGGACGAAGTCGTTCCCTGTTTCCTTCCACCTCTTTGCTGCGCTGTTGGTGTACGCGGTTGATTACCTCCAAGTGAGGTTTATTGAACGTATTGAGGAATGCATTCCCCTGTTCTACGGCTCTTCTGTGATAAATGTGACTGGCATGCGCTTCCAAATCGCCATTCTGCCCTGCAATATCCTTGAAGTTTGTCAGCGGTTTGGTCACAAGCTTTTGCAAAGGCACAGTTTTTTGACCTCCGCCAACGCATCCAGTAGCAAAAAACGGACAGTATTTACAAAATAAACCTCTTCTTGCATGTGAAAAGACAAGCCAAGGGTATCCGCTGAGGTATTTATTCCCAAAATATCGCTTCACCTCTTTACCTTTGATCATGTGTAAGGAAAATGGAAACTCATAGTCATCTTTCGGTTGCCAAGGATTCGATAAGAGTTGATATTTTGTGTAGTCATCAACATGTTTATCTAAGAAATTTCCAATGTCATAGGGGACACTAGACCCAGTATACGAATTAGACTCAGAAGACGTAAGCGACCCCGGCACATTACTGAAACTGTCACACGCAGTAGACTCGACGGGTTGGGAAGAAGCTGAAGCAACAGGAGTCATAACTTCAGTACTTTCCTCCACATCAAGCCGAGGTCCAGAAGCTGGAGTACAAGCTAAAACTGTCCGTTTATGGGCAGACTGAAAAAAATGATCCGATGCTTCAGGTTCGTTTCACTGACGACGGTGGTCGTTGATTTGCCTGTGGGATGAAGGAAAGTAGTGTTAAAAGGGGTAAGTAGTTCCATATTCAAGAAGAAGTTCCATATTCATAAACAGAATGGAACTCGCAGCAATAGAAGTGGACGATTTCTTAATTCATATCATTAAATTTTAATTTTGTAATGACCAATTAAATAAAACAAAAATCTGAGTCAATGAGTTACCAATTCTAGTACAATGTGCTACTAACTGATTTCAGGGATATAAGAGAGAAATGTAGGCTACCCTTTTTTTTCTCATTGAAGCTATTACAGTAACGCCAATTTCCTAGACCATAATAAATTAAGTAAACCACTAGCAGTAACATAAAATCCATTTTTATTTAAGCTAATTAAAAATGTAAATGCAACACAACGAGTTACCAATGACGTGTGGCATATGTTAAAGATAAGGCGTGAAGTTTATTTGCTTTTACTTAAAATTTGTTGTGTTTGTATTGAAATCTAAAGATAAAAGTCTGTTGATGTGACTGATACATCATTATGCTTGTAGCAGAATTGCCTTTTCTTAAAATTTGTTGCGTTTATGTGAGCGATAAGCCTTTTCTCAAAAATATGATGATTCTGGGAGAACTCTAAGACCGTTTGTTTATTTGTTTCTTTGTCTGTTCTTATCACACTACAGGCCGTGTTGCCATGTTTTTTTGGCCTGATTGTTTGAAGGAGTCGTGAGACACCCACTCTTTGTTGTACAGATTTTGACTTCTAACTTACATACGGTAAAGGTTTTGTGAATGCTGGGTGAAAGAGGAGTTTTCAAACTAGAACCTCGACATGCTGACATTGAGCTATCAATATCCAGAAAGACGAACACGTTCTCTGAAAAGCAAACTAAATAAAGCTTGACGTTTTACGTCTTGTCAAAAGCTGTGGTTACTGGAGAAAGAACTTTCGATCTGAGGTTTTAGATTATTGGAGAGGAAGGAACTGGCCGTGGACATTTCAAGGCAACATACCAAAAGTTGCCTGCTGCGATAAGCGGAGCCACAGATATCCAAATCTTGATGGCCCGACTGAGGACTGAACACGGGTCTCCAAACGCTTCAGTACGTGTTTCATCATATTGCAATAGCCTGCTATAGAAAATGAAATAGCTGGCTAAAAATTATATCTGCACCAAGCTTTGATATGTCGAGAATAAAACATTTGAATTATGTGAGGGTCTTATTTCAGACTCAAGTGACAAAACGAAAACGTGAATAAGATTTAAATCATTTTTAAACGTTCGATTGCATTATGAGACAACTGGTAAACACAGCTTTTGTTTCAATTAAGCGACAACACTGGATGTAACATGCAAACATCTGGGTCCTTGACAAATTTTGGACATGAAATTGTGTTCGCAAAAACAGAAAAGAAATGAAACTTGGAAAAAATGTGCTCAATTACTAATTATTCGTGGTTTGCTATCACTGAATTAGACGTAGATGTACAAACACACCATACCACAGCTTTCTCTATTACATAGTCATTTAGCACGATTTGAAACCAGCGTACTATTCGAAAATCAGTCAGATCCAGGAGTACAAAACGCCTTAGTTCATACAGTTGGAAACCTGAAGAACAATGCCAAAAAGTTTAGCAAGCTCCCACATAGCGGCCATATCATTATTGAGTGAAGGTCTACAATGCGCTTTAGTGAAACATTGTTACATATTATAAGTGATCCTTATCTGCAGTGCTAAAAATGTCACACAGAAGTAATCTTTTTCTGTGAATATAGCATTTGTTGACATTATGATCTGCTACGCAGACGAAGTCGCAGCTATCATATAGTAGAGAATAAAGTACGAATGCTTCTTCATAACAAAATCTGTTGGGACAACAGGTTGAAAAACGGGACTGTCCCTTTCAGTACGGGACGTCCGGGCACTTTACCTAAACTTTAGCTTATACTTTTTGATACAACCATATTCAGCACATTTAGGGCTTTTAGAAACTGGAAAATGTTCAGAATTTTTGCTATTGTAAATTTTCAAAATAAGGAGAGGGTTATTAATTTTTTAAAATTTTTGTTCGAGTTCGATGTTTTTTACCGCCAGACTAAATTGGAGATGAAAAAAGAAAATAAAGAAAACGATTGTTTTTGCATAGCAATCACCCCGGTACCTGAGGCCAGCTACTGTATGGCAAATAGTGCAAACGACCGAGCTGAATGTCGTAGTTGTCAGCTTTATCTATAGTGCACTATGAAACCCATAAGTTATGTACGACATCCTTTCCAGCAGCAAAAAGTATACTAGTTCATATAATCAATAAAGTAATGATACAATCATTTGCAAAGGAGAGGTCAAGTGATGAGAAAGCGTACTGTACGTGTTTGCCTGTACTCCAACGCCATCAAGACGTTTCTATAAAAATAATGCCCCATTGAAAACTACGGGTAACGATAACGAATTTGCACTGCACTTAAAATCAATTGGGTCACAAATACAAACAAACAGTAATCTAATGAAATGAGATAACTCGCTCGCTCTCCAAACTTCATTACAAAAAATTAATAAAGTTTATGAAAACTCACCATGGTATTTCCAACGATTTCCACAAATAACAGAAACGGCGAAGGTTAGCAACTGCAGACGTCTTCCAACTGCGGAGTGCGGCCAGACTACTGCATTCACGCGGAATGCTGCGTGTTCGTAGACTAGCAGGTAGCAACAGAACGGGGAGTCCTGTAAGCTGCCTCAGCCATAAGCCGACACGACACAGGTCAGACTGAGACCACCGGCCGGTGGCCATTCAAAGCGTTCGCACGCTGTCAGTTTCTTAACAGTCAAACCGCACCTCAACACAACCTTATTGACTTCAGTGGTTCGCAGTAGTTTCTAATATATGATATTTTTTTCTGTTAAATCACGCTTCTAGGCCTACTACAGTGGTGACTTACATTATCACTATCGTGTTTCACTGAATTTGAGAAGCAAAAATGCGAAGCCTACGTTTTCTTTTACGTTGTTGTTTTACATCCTGTTGACAATGTGGTCATTTGAGACAGTTTAGTGCTAACTTATTGTAGCTTAATCTACAGACATCACTAACACCGATACCCAAGGGGGGACACGAACCCAGTCTTCGAGTACGCGCGGCTCATGACCACGCCTAAAGCTGTTCCGCTACAGCGACCGAGCACCATTGGGTTTTCAGAGTCCTGTGAAATACTTATGAACTGGTGACGAAATATATATTATCAATAAAATCATGTGGGAGGAAAGCAGGTGGGGAATGATGGCATTATAGGATTCACAAACAGGACGTAAACAATAAAAATTCATGAACTAGCAACAGGGACTCATTCTTTCTTTAAATACAGTTATGACAGTTTAGCAAGCTCGAGAGCAGATTCTTCCTTCTACTCCGGCAGTTTCCTTGGCTATTTGCAAACACCAGTTTGTTTCTTCAAGATTTGACTTCCGAAATAAGCAAACAGTTTAGAGCAAAGCCACAACTCTTAAGTTCTAACACTGTTATGAAATTCATGCTTTTTTCAGATTGCGGTAGAAGCATACGCTTAGTACCTCAGAATAAATTATATTGATGAGGGAATCGCATCTTCCTCAGTCTTTGGCAGAGCTGCCCTCTGCACTTTGGAGAAAGAGTTTTCTAGATTTCAGTATCTGTTTGAATCTGCTGACCGTAACATTTATATTCTTACTGTATGAGAGAATGGATTGTGAATGAATCCACAGACGTTATTTTCGTGTACATTATTACATTTGGCTAATTAATGTTTGTTCACATTCCGCATCAAAAGTTAGAAGAAAGCCAAAATAGGGGAGAAGCGTTCATCCAGATCGAAAACGTGCAATTGCAGAATAAAAGGGACTGTCGTAAGGTTCTCACTATTTGAAACTAATGAGAATATTTTCAAGTATTCCTTCGGTGTTCATCGCTTAAATATCAACACCATCTCTTTGCAAATTGCCACTAGAAACAAAATCTTACATACGCACTGCAGGGAAAGTGCTAAAAAAGGGACACAGATCGCTCATGCCTCAGCGAATATTATCATTTTATTCATAAGTATAGTTGTTTCTTCTGTAGTTTATTCGCTAAATGGAAGAGGCTTCATGGTCTCTTTTTGAATTGTTACATAAACTGCGCGCCATTGTTTACATCTTCGACTTCAAGTAAAATATACTAGATAGGCCGACGTTATCAGGCCCTAAAGCAGTCGGAAAAAAAAGATCCGTCACGCACCTGGGGGGGGGGGAGGGGGCAATTGCCCCCATTGCCCCCTCCCCCCCTTGGATCCACCCCTGGCTGCATCCACCATAAAGCTTTGAACGTTTCTATCTCACCGACTAAAATTGATATAACTTTAATTTAAATTGACTTTTATATAGTTGGTTTAAATAAATCAGCTACATGGTAGAAACATGTCATACTTAAAAAAAATTACTTGTAATAACTCTCTGAAATATAAATTAACTTTGCTTAGAGCTCCACAGAAAGAGTAATTTAATACTTTTACCTATCGAAATAAATATTTTTTTCATTTATTATTTTTTAGGACACCTTATCTGAAACACGTCTATATACGGAGAAAAGGAGTATTCCTAAAACATTTTCTATGGCGCTCCTGACATTACCCTTGGCTCTGATGAACACTTGCTGTCCAGAACAAAGTACTGGGTTCTAAAAACAATCTTCGAACGAGTCAGATATTTGAAAAACCATTCTATATGCTCAAACTGTTGTTAAGAATCTACAGTGTGGCACAATGTCGAACGCTTTCCTGAAATCTAGAAATGTGAAAACTGCCTACCGCCGTTGGATAAGCAGGAGTTAGAAGCAAGTCGTACTCTTAGCTCACTTATTTGTTTCATAGTTTAAGTATTAATTTCTTTGCGTGTTTTTGGGTACTTGCATAGTTTAATTCACAAATTTCTGGCGTATTATAGTATTTGAGAGTTGTAGCATCGCGTTTTAGTACCCGTATAGTGTAAATTCGCGTAGTCGTCAGTAATCTGTTTGTTTTGAACGGCTTGTGAGATAAAAGCGATGAAAAAAAATTTTAGGGATGGATAGGGACTGCGCCTGTTGTGTACGGATTCAGGGGGAATTGGCCACCGTCCGTAAACAGCTGGAAGCTGTGTTGGCCGTGGTCGACATGCTCCAGGCTGTTGCCCTGGGCCGCGGTGGCATTGGGACACACGAGGCGAGCGCTTTGGCGCCTCTGGAACCTGTAGCATCGCCTGCGATATCTAATGCCACTGCGCCCTCGGATTCGGACGTCCCTGCCGGTCAACACTTGCCTGACGGTGATTGGCGAACCGTGAAGGAGTCGTGAAACCCTGGGCGGAAGGCGAAAGTTGGTGCTGGCCGCAAGGCTGTACCCTTACGCCTCCGTAACAGGTTTGAGGTACTGCCCACTGCTGAAAGTACTTCTGAGCCAGCAAGGGCGGCCTCGCCTGTTGCGGCAGTGGCCGGTCTTCCTGAGAGGTCCGGACAAGCGTAGAGGGTGGGATTGTTTGTCATGGGGAGCTCCAATGTTAGGCGGGTGATGGAGCCCCTTAGAGATATGGCAGCTAAGGATGGGAAGAAAGCCAATGTGCACTCCGTGATGTGGAAAGGGTCCTTCAGGATGCCATGAAAGGTACAGGGTGCAGCCAACTGCAGGTGGTGGCTAATGTCGGCACTAATGACGTGTGTCGCTATGGATCGGAAGAGATTCTCTCTGGTTTCCGGCGGCTATCTGAGTTGGTGAAGACTGCCAGTCTTGCTAGCGAGATGAAGGCAGAGCTCACCATCTGCAGCATCGTCGACAGGACAGATTGCGGACCTTTGATACAGAGCCGGGTGGAGGGTCTGAATCGGAGGCTCACACGGTTCTGCGACAGTGTAGGCTGCAGATTCTTAGACTTGTGCCGTACGCTGGAGGGGTTTCGCGTCCCGCTAAATAGGTCAGGTGTCCACTATACACATGAGGCGGCTACACGGGTAGCAGGGTCTGTGTGGCGTGGACTGGGCGGTTTTTTTTAGGTTAGACAGTCCCGGGAAAGATCAAAAAGGGCTCCAGTCTCAAAGGGTACAGGGCAAAGAAACGACGAGAATCGACCAAGCAATAGTCGGTATTGTAGTTGTAAATTGTCGTAGCTGTGTTGGAAAAGTACCAGAGCTTCAAGCGCTGATAGAAAACATTGAAGCTGAAATCGTTATAGAAACAGAGAGCTGGATAAAGCCGGAGATAAAATCTGCCGGAATTTTTACAGAGGCTCAATCCGTATTCAGAAAGGATAGATTAAATAAAGTAGGTGGTGGTGTGTTTGTGTTGTTGGTAGTAGTTTATCTTGTAGTGAAGTTGAAATAGATAGTTCCTGCGAATTGATATGGGTAGCGGTTATACTCAACAGCCGTACCAAAATAATAATTGGCTCCTTCTACTTACCCCCTGACTCAGATGATATAATAGCTGAACGGTTCAAAGAAAACTTGAATCTCATTATAAATAAGTACCCCACTCATTCAGTTATAATTGGTGGTGGAGACTTCAATCCACCCTCGATTTGTTGGCGAAAATACATGTTCAAAGCCAGTGGTAGACTGAAAACATCTTCCGAAATTGTACTAAATACTTTCTCTGAGAATTACTTTGAACAATTAGTTCATGAGCCCACACGATTTCTAAATGGTTGCGAAAACACACTTGACCTCTTAGCTACAACTAATCCTGATCTAATAGAGAGCGTCATGACGGATACAGGGATTAGTGAACATAAGGTCATTGTAGCGAGGCACAAAACCATATCAACCAAAACCACTAAAAATAAACGCAAAATATATCTATTGAAAACAGCAGATAAGATGCCTTCCTAAGAGGGAGTCTCCATTCCTTCCAAGCTAATTATGTAAGTGTAGACCAGATATGGCTCAAATTCAGAGATAGTCTACAGTATCGACAGCAATAGATATATTCATACCGCATAAGTTAATAAGAGACGGGACTGATCTACCATGGTACACAAAAAACGTCAGAACACTGTTGCAGAGGCAACGAAAAAAGCATGCCAAATTCAGAAGAACGCAAAATGCCCAAGACTGGCTAAGTTTCGCGGAAGCTCGAAATTTAGTAAGGACGTCAATTCGAGATGCTTTTAATAGTTTCCATAATGAAACATTGTCCCAAAATATGGTAGAAAACCCAAAGAGATTCTGGTCGTATGTAAAGTACACCAGTGGCTAAAAACAGTCAATACCGTCACTGCGCGATAGCGATGGAAATGTTACCGATGATGGTGCTACTAAAGCAGAGTTACTAAATACAGTTTTCCGTAATTCCTTCATGAAAGAAGACGAAGTAAATATTCCAGGATTCGAAACCAGAACAGCTGTTAGCATGAGTGACATAAAAGTAGACATCTTAGGTGTTGCGAAGCGACTCAAATCACTTAAGAAAGGCAAGTCTTCCGGTCCAGATGGTATACCAATCAGGTTCCTTTCAGTGTATGCAGACACAATAGCGCCTTTCTTAACAATCATTTACAACCGCTCACTTCTACATCTACATCCATACTCCGCAAGCCACCTGACGGTGTGTGGCGGAGGGTACTTTGAGTACCTCTATCGGTTCTCCCTTCTATTCCAGTCTCGTATTATTCGTGGAAAGAAGGATTGTCTGTATGCCTCTGTGTGGGCTCTAATCTCTCTGATTTTATCCTCATGGTCTCTTCGCGAGATATACGTAGGAGGGAGCAATATACTGCTTGACTCATAGGTGAAGGTATGTTCTCGAAATTTCAACAAAAGCCCGTACCGAGCTACTGAGCGTCTCTCCTGCAGAGTCGTCCACTGGAATTTATCTATCATCTCCGTAACGCTTTCGCGATTACTAAATGATCCTGTAACGAAGTGCGCTGCTCTCCGTTGGATCTTCACTATCTCTTCTATCAACCCTATCTGGTAGGGATCCCACACTGGTGAGCAATATTCAAGCAGTGGGCGAACAAGTGTACTGTAACCTACTTCCTTTGTTTTCGGATTGCATTTCCTTAGGATTCTTCCAATGAATCTCAGTCTGGCATCTGCTTTACCGACGATCAACTTTATATGATCATTCCATTTTAAATCACTCCTAATGCGTACTCCCAGATAATTTATGGAATTAACTGCTTCCAGTTGCTGACCTGCTATATTGTAGCTAAATGATATGGGATCTTTCTTTCTAAGCATATTACACTTGTCTACATTGAGATTCAATTGCCATTCCCTGCACCATGCGTCAATTCGCTGCAGATCCTCCTGCATTTCAGTACAATTATCCATTGTTACAACCTCTCGATATACCACAGCACCATCCGCAAAAAGCCTCAGTGAACTTCCGATGTCATCCACAAGGTCATTTATGTATATTGTGAATAGCAACGGTCCTACGACACTCCCCTGCGGCACACCTGAAATCACTCTTACTTCGGAAGACTTCTCCCCATTGAGAATGTCATGCTGCGTTCTGTTATCTAGGAACTCTTCAATCCAATCACGCAATTGGTCTGATAGTCCATATGCTTTTACTTTGTTCATTAAACGACTGTGAGGAACTGTATCGAACGCCTCGCGGAAGTCAAGAAACACGGCATTTACCTGGGAAACCGTGTCTATGGCCCTCTGAGTCTCGTGGACGAAGAGCGCGAGCTGGGTTTCACACGATCGTCTTTTTCGAAACCCATGCTGATTCCTACAGAGTAGATTTCTAGTCTCCAGAAAAGACATTATACTCGAACATAATATGTGTTCCAAAATTCTACAACTGATCGACGTTAGAGATATAGGTCTATAGTTCTGCACATCTGTTCGACGTCCCTTCTTGAAAACGGGGATGACCTGTGCCCTTTTCCAATCCTTTGGAATGCTACGCTCTTCTAGAGACCTACGGTACACCGCTGCAAGAAGGGGGGCAAGTTCCTTCGCGTACTCTGTATAAAATCGAACTGGTATCCCATCAGATCCAGCGGCCTTTCCTCTTTTGAGCGATTTTAATTGTTTCTCCATCCCTCTGTCGCCTATATCGATATCTACAATTTTGTCATCTGTGCGACAATCTAGAGAAGGAACTACAGTGCAGTCATCCTCTGTGTAATACCTTTGGAAAAAGACATTTAGTGTTTCGGCCTTTAGTCTGTCATCTTCTATTTCAGTACCATTTTGGTCACAGAGTGTCTGGACATTTTGTTTTGATCCACCTACCGCTTTGACATAAGATCAAAATTTCTTAGGATTTTCTGCCAAGTCAGTACATAGAATTTTACTTTCGAATTCATTAAACGCCTCTCCCATAGCCCTTCTCACACTACATTTCGCTTCGCGTAATTTTTGTTTGTCTGCAAGCCTTTGTCTATGTTTATGTTTGCTGTGAAGTTCCCTTTGCTTCCGCAGCAGTTTTCTAACTCGGTTGTTGTACCACGGTGGCTCTTTTCCATCTCTTACGATCTTGCTTGACACATACTCATCTAACGCATATTGTACGATGGTTTTGAACTTTGTCCACTGATCCTCAACACTATCTGTACTTGAGACAAAACTTTTGTGTTGAGCCGTCAGGTACTCTGAAATCTGCTTTTTGTCACTTTTGCTAAACAGAAAAATCTTCCTACCTTTTTTAATATTTCTATTTACGGCTGAAATCATCGATGCAGTAACCGCTTTATGATCGCTGATTTCCTCTTCTGCGTTAACTGTTTCAAATAGTTCGGGTCTGTTTGTCACCAGAAGGTTTAATATGTTATCGACACGAGTCGGTTCTCTGTTTAGTTTGACGAAAGGTCTGTTCCTAAAGATTGGAAAGTAGCACAGGTCAAACCAATATTCATGAAAGGAAATAGGAGTAACCCATTGAATTACAGACCCATATCACTGACCTCAATTTGCAGTAGGAGTTTGGAGCATATACTGTACTCGAATATTATCAGTCACCTTGAAGAAAATGAATTATTGATACATAACCAACACGGTTTCAGAAAATATCGTTCTTGTGCAACACAGCTGGCTCTTTATTCCCATGAAGTAATGACCGCTGTCAACACGGGGTCTCAGATCGATTACATATTCCTAGATTTCCAGAAGGCTTTTGATACCGTTCCTCACAAGCGACTATTAATCAAATTGCGTGCATATGGAGTATCGTCTCAATTGTGTGACTGGATTCGTGATTTGCTCTCAGAGAGGTCACAGTTCGTAGTGATAGACGTAAATCATGGAGTAGAACAGAAGTGATATCTGGCGTTCTGCAAGGTAGTGTCATAGGCCCTCTGCTGTTCCTGGTTTACATAAATTATCTTGGTGATAATTTGAGCAGCCCCCTTAGATTGTTTGCAGATGACGCTGCAATTTACCGTCTAGTAAAATCATCAGACGATCAATTCCAATTACAAAACGATCTAGAGAGAATTTCTGTATGGTGCAAAAAGTGGCAATTGGCACTAAACAAATAAAAGTGCGAGGTCACCCACATGGATACTAAAAGAAATCCGATAAATTTTGGGCATACGATAAATCGCACAAATCTAAGGAATGTCAATTCGAGTAAATACCTAGGAATTACAATTACGAGCAACTTAAACTGGAAAGACCACATAGATAATATTGTGGGGAAGGCGAAACGAAGACTACGCTTTGTTGGCAGAACACTCAGAAGATGCGACAAACCCACTAAAGAGACAGCCTACATTACACTTGTCCGTCCTCTGCTGGAATGTTGCTGCGCGGTATGGGATCCTTGCCAGGTAGGATTGACGGAGGACATCGAAAAAGTGCAAAGAAGGACAGCTCGTTTCGTGTTATCGTGAAATAGGGGTGAGAGTGTCACTGATATGATACGCGAGTTGAGGTGGCAGTCACTGAAACAAAGGCAGTTTTCTTTGCGGCAAGATCTATTTACGAAATTTCAATTACCAATTTTCTCTTCCGAATGAGAAAATATTTTGTTGCCACCCACCTACATAAGGAGAAATGATCATCATAATAAAATAAGAGAAATCAGAGCTCGAACTGGAATATTTAGGTGTTCCTTTTTCCCACGCGCCATTCGGGAGTGGAATGGCAGAGAAGTAGTATGGATGGTTCGATGAACCCTCTGCCAGGCACTTAAGTGTGAATTGCAGAGTAACCATGTAGATGTAGATGTATATCAATGGCTTGCAAAATATCATGCGTTAAAAGTGTGAAATGATAGAAATTTCACCTTCGTATCAATTGTAATCTTCGGATTCTCAATAGATGGCGTGGGGGTGATGTAAATATATTGTCATGAATTTCACTGATGTGATTACCAAAAGTTATCTTTGTTAGATGAAAGTGAGTAAATATGATAGGAGTCCTGAAGATTGATGTGATGTTACGCAAGCAGTGGATGACGCCTGTTGTTGGTTGAGCGATGAACTGTACGAGGACAAATACTCCCCGATCTGGCATTAGGTGGCGATGCGGTTGAGTGGTGAAACGCTTGCTTCAAAATTGGTGGGACGTTGCCCGACCCAATATAGTCATTTAATGGTCTTACAAAATACAGCAAGTTGTTCAGCAAGCTACCTGTAACTGCATCCTTAACAGTTGAAAGGAAGTGCTGAGCCTCTAATGACGACATTAGCCACGGAACGGTGGTTCAAACTCAGGAAGCTGGCGCTCGTGACGCATCTCTGATGTAACTGTTATGGCGAGATGAAGAAAACTGCTACATTTTACAATGTGGGAGGTAGGCTTTGTTGCAGATCTCCGAGGGGAAAAAACGTTAAAAGTCGACATATTTTACTGCAGAAAAGTTCAAAAATTTTAAATGTAAGACGATAGTGATGGATTCAACCACTAAGGAGCAGTCATATTCGTAGTTTCTGAAATAGGCAGTCAGTGTTCTAGTAACTGAGTAGCAATTATCGCGGGCATTCAGTGGAACGGCTAGCAGTGTAGCGTCTCGGTTTCAGCTCTCGCATCTAGACTTTCACGTAATTTGCGATGTTTTTCATGTATAAGAATACAGGGCATGCTGCACTGTGCCATAATAATGTAATACACAACAAAACTGATCTATACAAACAACAACACTTCTCTCGGTATTCACTGTCTAAACTAATAACTGCTTTGATGATAGTTCGCTACAGTTGCACAGGTAAACATTGCAAACCACCCATGTGCTGTAATTCAGAGACCCCTCATACGAAAATCTAAAGTCGGTCTGTACTTTTATTGCGATACGGGATGCGGCTGAGTGCGAAACTGACGAGCATCACACTGTACGTTGGTCACCAACATTTACGCCGAAGGCTTCGGGAAGTAGGGAAGTCATATGAAATGATCATAATATGGACGATTTTAAATTAGAAAATCCTTGGCTCCCTACCGCTGCTAATATTAAGTCGAGCAAATATAAATATCTCTCCCTCAATCAAGTGTCCACGAGCAATAATAAAAGGAAACCTAGCCTGGCCTAAACATACAGCTACAATTTGAAAGGCCGGCATCAGCACCTCTCATCGCCCTACAAAAGTGTAAAAATCTCCAAGTTCTTTCCCGCGAAATCTTGGAAATGGAGGTGGTCGTTATTTAAATCATATTTCAGCATCTTATGCTCAGCTATCTTGATGTCCCAGGACCCGGTATTTGTAATGATCTCCCTCGCGATATCTGAGAAGTGAATCACATATCCAGCTGCAAAAATGCAGCTAATATTCTATCTCCTAAAACAAAAAGTAATGTCTATTGTTGCCTTTGTACTCACCCCTTTCCCCATTACAACTTCCTCTAGTTTACTAAGACACCTTTCTTGTTTCCCAAAACTCTTGCTGAAGCAGTTTGTCTGTATTTTCCTCTGTGGCAGCTCGCTGTGTCACAATATATCACTTTTTTATACCCCTGAATACTTTTTATATCTCCTACAGCCATTACTAATGCTACTAGAACAACTACTGATATTATTATTATTATTATTATTATTATTATTTTATTATTATTATTAGCAGTAGTAGAAATGGTATCCGCCCACGCCGTAGCTGTGCGGTCAGAGTGTTTGACTACCACGCCAAGGTTCAGTTCCAGCAACTTCTAGTGGCCTTTCCGTGGTGGGAAGGCTGGAACGAGGTGCACTCAGCTTCGTGGGGCCAATTGAGGAGCAAATTGAATAACAAGAGGCGGCTTCAAGGTCTGAAACGTTAACAACGGCCGGGAGATTGGCGTGATAACCTAATGACCCGCCGTAACGTATGCAAATTACGCCACTTGACAGAGCATGACACGGCTGCCGGTCGCCGGCTGCCGGTCGCCATCGCACGGATCTCCAGACCTGATTACTTATAGTAATAGTGGTATTCAGATTGTCACTGTTCTTAGTTCTTAATCAGTACTATTATCCCAAATGGCTTTAGCTATTTCCAAATCTTGTTCCAAATCATCTGTTCACTTCTGTTACTTCTGTTGCTACAATGTGCTATTGCCACAATTATTTAAATAAACTGTGATGAAAAAATATTTATGTGTGGAACCCCGGCCCGATTTAAGATAGGATTTGAATGCTCTAATCTGATCATGCCATATACAAAAAAAATAAAAAATACACAAATTACTCAAAGTAACTTTCTGATAGGTATGCTGATGAAGATTTCCAGAAGAACAAGAGAAAGATGTATCAAAAAGTAAAGTTCTTCAACGTAAAAGTAAATTTCTGATAGGTATGCTGATGAAGATTTCCAGAAGAACAAGAGAAAGATGTATCAAAAAGTAAAGTTCTTCAACGTGGGATATCAAAATGGGCGACAGTTTATTGAAGCTAATAATGAGAGGATATGGACTAATGAACGTGATATAGGTAAATGATCGAAAGAGTATTTTTGCAGGCTGTTAAATTAGGAAGAACCTTACGAAATGTTTCTATTTCATGCCCCAACAACAGTAGAACAAGATTATACGCCACCTGACGCACAAGAAATTGAAAAACGCATCGCGAAGAATAAGAAAAGGGAAGTCGAGGAGGGATGGAATCCATGTGGAAATGTACAAGAATGAAGAGAAACGCGCCATAAGAGACTCCATTGGCCTATTGAAGGAATGTAGATTTCAGAGGCGATCCAAGAATATTTGAAGATATTATTGATCTGCCATATTAACATAGAGAATGAATTGTAATAATTGCGGAATCGTTTTTCTGAACAATTACTCTCGAAGATACTATTAAACTGCGCCGTTGATAGAATTCAGCAGTCGAATCAAGTATTTGTGCGGCGCGCGGTTCTCTGCCATATCTTATGATAACATACATGTAACAACTACACAGCCGAATCAAAAAAAAAAAAAAAAGTGCAGCTAAGGTTAGGATTTACTTAAGAGCGTAGTATTCCTATTTAGTAACGAACAAAAATACACCAAGAGACAGTAATATTTTAGGATGAATTCGGCCATGAGCTAAGTAAAGTTGGCCGCTTATCTCAGGCGCGGAAGGTTAAGTAACGCGGCCACTACGGGATTAGAGAATGTGGGAGGCATAGTGTTTTATTGTTGCCTTCGAGTGTTGATAACTGACGAACGTGCGCGAGTCGTACCAATCAGCTGCTATAGTATAGATTTTGACACAGAAGTAACATGGATTCGTGAATGCGCATTACAGTGTCGGCCATCTTCAAATGCATTACATATTTGTAGCAATGAATATGAAATTAAATTAAGGCTGTTCAAAACAATGCAATGAGTAGGAGAAAAATTACATTCAAAACGTTTGGTAAATACACTGAAGCGCCAAAGAAACTGCTATAGGCATGCGTATTCAGATACAGAGATATGTAAACAGGTAGAATACGGCGCTGCGGTCGGCAACGCCTACATAAGACAAAAAGTGTGCGGCGCAGTTGTTAGATCGCTTACTGCTGATACAATGGTAGGTTATCTGGATTTGAACGGGGTGCTATAGTCGGCGCACGAGCGATGGGACACAGCATCTCCAACACAGCGATCAAGTGGGGATTTTCCCGTTGTACGACTATTTCACGAGTGTACCGTGAATATCACGAATCCGGTAAAACATCAAACCTCCGACATCGCTGCGGCCGGAAAAAGATACTGCAAGAACGGGATCAACAACGACTGAAGAGATTCGTCCAACGTGACAGAAGTGCAACCCTTCCGCAAATTGATGCTGATTTCAGTGCTGGGCCATCAACAAGTGTCAGTGTGGCATGGTAACATCGCCTCCAGAAGTGTATCGACGCAAGAGGGTGCTATTTTGAAAATTTTTGATTATTTGTACGAATATATCCAATAAATGATTTTTTATGAATTTGGTCGCATTACTTATGGAACGCACCTTGTATGTATGTATGTTCCACATGTCCTCCCAATCAAACTTGGTACACATATTACTTACTGTCTGGAAAGAATTGTCGTGGGATGAAGAACCACCTACTTATCAAAGGGATGGGGGTGAAAAAGACTTTATTCATGCAGTATTTGATAATGAGAGCACTTAGTGACTTGCAACAAACTTTACACATAATTTTAAACCTTTACGAAACTTATCCTCCTAACAAACCCACAAAACGATGAACTGTTCATACTGTAAAACTGCCGAATGAGACATGATGTTTTAATTTATTAGCGGAAGTGGTAGAAATATGGAATACCGTTTTGCTTTTCGTTCACAAATTTCTCGGTTTTTCACATTAAACAAATTAAATGTCTATAGCACATAGTTGGGGGTGTATTTAAATCTTTGCTATATTTACAATACATACTCGGTTAGGAACATTTCTAAATTAGACTTAACACAAAGGTTGACAATTTTGGCTCTTTAGATTATGGAGTACAAATTTGGGATGATCCATTCGTTTCATGGAGGTTAAAATTAATAATTCATTGTGAACGTAACACTATAAAACATTATAACACAATAGAAAATCACACGAAATATATCATTTTCAATTATTAAACTCCTTACTCTACGTAATTTTGCAAGCCGTCGCTTGCTTTAATTATAAATGTATCTCCGAGTAATGCTAAATATTATTGTCTTTACATAAAGAAAAGTGTTATCTTCTCAATAACATTCAAATCGTGAGCTACATACTTAATTTTTTATTTAAGATATTAGTGAATTTGCTCAAGGCACATTTCTTGCCTATATCTGCGGTCACTTTCGGAACTCAAATGCCAGACACGTTGCAATATGGGCGCCTGTTCTGCGCCGATCCACGTCCCTCCGCGGTCTGCTACCTGATTGCTGTTTGGAAGCCGTAGTCCTCTGCACAATCCTTAGCACATCTTTTCGTGCCGTGTTTTTCCAATGAATGTTTGCAAAAACACATACATAAAAAGTCTTAACAAAAATATGAACTAATGGTCATTAAACTTTACAATATTATTAATGGAAAAAAGTGTCATACTTCTTTCTTTCATTTAAATAATGTACCAAACATTGACAATTAACCTGTTATCTAAAAAACATGAACTAATCATTTTCTAGTTGTGAAGCCGTGTTGCTGTTCCGTATATCAGTCTTACGTCAGTTTCCTAACACTACTCGTGCGCCCCAAATGGCTAAGCCAGCACAGCCTACACATTCGTACTTCAACCACTCTCACACGATGCAACACTTACTTCTACTTATTCTACCCATTACCAAGTTTACCTATCTCTAACCCTTTCTGCTTTACGCTACTCTGAACTTTGATACTTCTCCTGATGCCAACTTACTAGATAGTGACACTGTTGTGGATATCTTGCGCAGATTCTGCTCACCGCCATCTGTTCACTCTTCTCCGTGCTGTCAGCACAGATCAGACATCAGCACGAAGTCACCGTTGCCTCTGAAACTGACCAATAACTCTCAAAAATAGACATACAGATATCATCAACTAACAGCTGCTGCAGTGACATAAAAAAAATGCCAGATCTTTTTAATAATTGTTTAGTGCAGGAGGATTTGTATCTTCCGTTTTCGTCTGGTCCCGTTCACCGCTTTCTTCCTATCCATCTAAAAACGCACTATCGTGACACACACTCCACGTGCTCACGAAACGTAAAACAAAAGTTTGCGATGAAGCGCCTCTGGCGCTGGCGATCCACAATCGAAATACCTCAAGGAAAACATTGCACTACTAGCGATAATTCGTAAGCGATATCTGTAGACGAAAAAGTACCACCAGCGAAAAATATCGCGCCATAGGCGATTATCCATAAGTGCAACCACACTCTAAAACCACCAACGAGAACACATCGCTCCACTGGCGATAACCCTAATCGAACCACAGCGAGAAAAATAACCACACTCGAACGTCAACGCGCTTCTGTCGTGGACAACCCATGTCCATCTCGCAAGATACCGCCACCGGTATCGGTGGCATGAGCCAAATCACGCCAGGATCCGCTATCGGATCACGAATCGACTTCTGTGGCACCACTATAGCCTCCTGACTCCGAATAGTGGAACAGACCGTGCATACGCCCCACTAGCAATGCACAAAATATCGACGGAAGAAACCAAACCATTACTACATTTCAAGACGAATTCTGAGAAGAATTGTGTCTCCAAGACTTGTGCAATTATTTCTGAACAGAAAAATTCAAATTTTCACGTTGTTCCACCACATACCTTTGCTTTGGCGTGACAAGCTACTAATACAGCAATGTTGAAGTGTAGAACCAGTTTTGTCACAACCCGAGATGTTTTCGCCGAGAAATCGGCACATTCCTATGCATGAAATAAATCTATACCAGTGAAACATTAGAGGATACCAGTACGTCACAAATACGCGGTAAATTATCAGAGTGAAAATGCTGATCAGAAAACTACGAACGCCAAACTCATTGATCAGATGTATCCATTAATTATAATAGTAAATCATCCAGAAAGTGTAAATGTAAACAAATAAAGAACGGTATACCAAATGACTACATAAATGGACTGGAAACAAATGAATCTTACCACTAACTTAATGATATAACGAGGCCGCAGGGACCGGCTGTCAATTCCTACGCGGATTTCTGCTGCGGTTTCTGTTTGAGGGGTTAAGAAGGTGGTTCGATTTCTAATAAGTTGTTCTGGTGATCACGTTGCGGGCTTCGCCTGCCAATCCCTCCGTTATTCCTTGTTTGCGCAGTTCTAGACCGGCTGCACGAAGTGGTTAGAATTTTGTATTTCCCTCCTCACGCTATTTCCGTTTTTGTGAAAGCAAGGCGTTCGATACAGTTCCCCACAGTCGTTTAATGAACAAAGCAAGAGCATATGGACTATCAGACCAATTGTGTGATTGGATTGAAGAGTTCCTAGATAACAGAACGCAGCATGTCATTCTCAATGGAGAGAAGTCTTCCGAAGTAAGAGTGATTTCAGGTGTGCCGCAGGGGAGTGTCATAGGACCGTTGCTATTCACAATATACATAAATGACCTTGTGGATGACGTCGGAGGTTCACTGAGGCTTTTTGCAGATGATGCTGTGGTGTATCGAGAGGTTGTAACAATGGATAATTGTACTGAAATGCAGGAGGATCTGCAGCGAATAGACGCATGGTGCAGGGAGTGGCAATTGAGTCTCAATGTAGACAAGTGTAATGTGCTGCGAATACATAGAAAGATAGTTCCCTCATCATTTAACTACAAAATAGCAGGTCAGCAACTGGAAGCAGTTAATTCCATAAATTATCTGGGAGTACGCATTTGGAGTGATTTAAAATGGAATGATCATATAAAGTTGATCATCGGTAAAGCGGATGCCAGACTGACATTCATTGGAAGAATCCTAAGGAAATGCAATCGGAAAACAAAGGAAGTAGGTTACAGTACACTTGTTCGCCCACTGCTTGAATACTGCTCAACAGTGTGGGATCCGTAACAGATAGGATTGATAGAAGAGATAGAGAAGATCCAACGGAGAGCAGCGTGCTACGTTACAGGATCATTTAATAATCGCGAAAGCGTTACGGAGATGATAGATAAACTCCAGTGGAAGACTCTGCAGGAGAGACGCTCAGTAGCTCGGTACGGGCTTTTGTTAAAGTTTCGAGAACATACCTTCACCTATGAGTCAAGCAGTATATTGCTCCCTCCTACGTATATCACGCGAAGAGACCATGAGGATAAAATCAGAGAGATTAGAGCCCACACAGAAGCATACAGACAATCCTTCTTTCCACGAACAATACGAGACTGGAATAGAAGGGAGAACCGATAGAGGTACTCAGGGTACCCTCCGCCACACACCGTCAGGTGGCTTGCGGTGTATGGATGTAGATGTAGATGTAGATACGTCCCCCTTCTGCTTCTATCATTCCACTGAGGCTCCTTATTAAATCTTTGGCCTGGATACTGATTTCTTGTTCACCTGTTTCTATTTATATTTTGCCCGTCATTATTTCCTCCAGGTGCACCAAGTGAATCTTGTTCATTATGTCTCATTCGGTCCCTCGCGTTTTGTGCTTCCTTGAGAAAGCCTAATTCCGTAGAGCGTTTTTGAATGACTCTGTTGTTTCATTACATTTGCCAATGAGCAGTTCCTGGTACCTCAATGGCAGTTTCATGTAGCAGTAGTGTCGGATTATCTCTTTAGCACTATATGGTTGGTCCAGGTAACGGTTGTTGTTGACAAGCGCCTCGAAAAACTTTACCGGACTGCGTCACCCCGATGCTTCGTAATCCTTCCCTAACTTAATCTCCTGTTTAATCCTTTCATGGATGTCCTGTGACCAGTAGGTATGTAGGAAAGCCTCTCTGAATTCGCCGTAACTGCGGCAGTTTGACGCAACGCTACACATGTGCTATGCTATTGAACCTTCCATGTATCCACAGACAAATTCCAATTTGTACACTAGTGACCATGACCTGACTTAGGGCGTAATTAATTGTGGTCCTCTTCGTAAACCCGAAAATTCTGAATTGAGAGAAAATGTTTTAAGTCTAAATATTCATGATTTTGCGCCTCCGGATTTTCTCTAAATTCTGGCGCGTGTGCATCCGAGATTTCATCGCCGACCGATCCCTGAATGGTGTTGTATCATCGTATCACGTCATCAGAGTCATGAAGTAATGTTTCCGTACGCCTGAGTCGCGCACAATTGTGGTTCGGCCCGGTACTTTGTGTACTACGCGCCACTGACTCCGCGCGCTCGGCCGAGCGTCGTTAAACGAGCGCTCCTGCCGTATATCGGCCTGAGCCGTGGATGTGACTCCAAGGTGGATTGCAAAATTTTGACTTTGACATTCCTGATGAACAACGAACTAACGGCGACGTGTTGCTGCTTCTGGCTGAATTTCTACAAGAGTGGCCTGTTCGCATATTTGTCTCTTCTCATCCGCTCGTTCATTCTGCTGGTAGTGACACGTGTTTGCTCATCTTTGATTTCTAACATTTCTTCTTGTGTCTTTTCAGCTACTCTCTGTCCCTGTTTTGAGCAGAAATAGCCTTCTTGGTTGCGCTTACTTCGACCTTTGCCGGCCGGCCGCGGTGACCGAGCGGTTCTACGCGCTTCAGTCCGGAACCGCGCTGCTGCTACTGTTGCAGGTTCGAATCTTGCCTCGGGCATGAATGTATATGATGTCCTTAGGTTAGTTAGGTTTAAATAGATCTAAGTATAGGGGACTGATGACCTCAGATGTTAAGTCCCATAGTGCTTAGAGCCATTTGAACCATTTGAACGACCTTTGCCAGCACTGCTTGATCTCGCGCAATTTGTGCATTTTTCCGCGCATTTCGTGCCAATAATGTGGCTGTCCTAGCCTTACGTATGGAATCCAGCGCTACCTCTCGCGTCTCATCAGCCTCCATGGCTCAAATGGCTCGACGTAGAACTGGCTCTCAGCACTACGGGACTTAACTGCTGAGGTCATCAGTCCCCTAGAACTTAGAACTACGTAAACCTAACTAACCTAAGGACATCACACACATCCATACCCGAGGCAGGATTGGAACCCGCGACCGTAGCAGCAGCGCGGTTCCGGACTGAAGCGCCTAGAACCGCTCGGCCACAGCGTCCGGTTCAGCCTCTATGTTTACTCCCTTAGCTTCATTCCTGACCTGATCTACGTTTTCGACAAACCCATCAGCCCTCCTTTGAATTTCCTTAATTCTTTTCATTACCTCGCCCTATCTCTTTTTCCTCCTTGTCTTGTCGCTTCTGAATTTCCTTAATTTCATTAACAAGGACCTTCTGTCTCTAGTTTTCTTCCTGCCGTCTCTTTTCTCCCCTTTCCTGTCGTCTCATCTGTGTCTCTTGCTTAAACTGAAAGTTTCTAACTACGTACTTCCAGTAACGTACTCAGGACTATATGCACGCAATTCAACTGCTCTATGACGCCTTATCCGCGAGATCGAACTTTCCCTTACTGTACCTCTTTCCGTATTTACAGAACCTACGTGACCTGCCACCTTGGCATCGTTTTCACTTTCATTTCCTGAGTGCAATGAACCCTCATCATCGGAGTATCCTGCATTTCACATTAGTGCCTTGTGTGTAGAGCGATTTAAATGAATTTCCTCCGCCGTCCTATCTTCTTTTGCATCAATCACTGGATCGTGTTCCATTTTGACCGACATTTGTGCGCAGCCTTTCTCATTACACACCTGAGCTTTGATTCTCGTAAGCATTCAGATCAATTACTGCTTCGCCGGCCGGTGTGGCCGAGCGGTTCTAGGCGCTTCAGTCTGGAACCGCGCGACCGCTACGGTCGCAGGTTCGAATCCTGCCTCGGGCATGGGTGTGTGTGATGTCCTTAGGTTAGTTAGGTTTAAGTAGTTCTAAGTTCTAGGGGACTAATGACCTCAGATGTTAAGTCCCATAGTGCTCTGAACCATTTTTGAATTACTACTTCCGCAAATTTCCGACTCTAATGCATCACGCGCCACAACTCTACTCTAACCTTATTTCATATAATTCACACATTTATGCTAAGCCCATGAAACAAAACCTACTCTAAAATGTCATGCACATCCTCATAAACAAATTATCTCCACAAAAGCTTGCACAGTGCTGTTAGCAACGCCGTAACATCAGAAAAGAAATGACGCAGAAGTCATTGACAAGAGACAATGAGGAACAAAAATAGATGACACAGAAACGAATAAAATGACTACAGCATACTACAAATAAGTGAGATACAACGCAGAGCACCAACACCGAGACTAAATGTTCTAGTGCAGCATAGTCTCACTTCGAAAAAAAAGAAAATCACGCAACTATTCCGAAAGATAACTCACTAACTACCTCACAAAAGTGCCAAGATTCGAGATTCTGACCAACGATTGCCAATTGCAAGCCGTCCCTTGCTTTACTCATAAATATATCTCGGAGTAATGCTAAATGTTATTGTCTTTAGATAAATAAAAGTATATTATCTTCTCAATAACCGTCAAATTATGAGCTACATCCTTAATTTTTTATTTATGAAGTTAGTGACTTTACTCATAGTACTTCAGTTGGCTATGTCTGCGGTCACTTTCAGAACTCAAATTAATAATCATATTAACTAATTTTAATAAGATTGAACCTTGAATTGCTAGTGTACCCATGTATTACAGCAAAAAAATAAAAACGACGAGCAGTTGAGGCAGTATGAATGAGAGCAGTGGCGTATTTAAATTTACAAAGATAATGAAAAGTTTCCATTAATGCTTTTATAACTACAGTGAGATGATAAATCTTACAAAGAAAAAAGACAAACACAAATCAGATTGATTGGCAAAGCATAAATTTGGGTGGGAACTATACAAATTCTAAGAATTTTTAACATGTTGCAGCCCTGTCAGCAACTGTGATAAATTATTATGTCAAAAATCCACCTCAGTTGCGAAATGTTACTGGTCTTTACCCAGGTTTCAGATAGAGTAATCTAGCCTTCTTCAGAAGCATAAAATAAACCAATACATGCCAGAATAAGGCACGGTCAAACATAAAAAGCTAAAGTACCGTGCTACCATGTCAAGCTAAGTTACTTAGCTCAGGAACAGCCCCAGCCCCTCTTCGTGGAAAGCGGTCGGTTAGCCGCGGACGCTACGTTGGAACTGACTGACTGACAAATTCTCCCCTGAATTAATCCCTTTTACAATGCAATCTGACTTTGTTTACATCAATCCACTGTGAGACCCCATTCTATTCAAATGGAATCAACTACAACTAAGTACACAACAAACTATGGTTCACCAGGTAACAGGGAGCTGTGAATATCATTTAACAATCCTACGCCGGTGCAGCGATACCTTGCCCTTTCACCTTGATTCAGGCGGCAGCAGAAACCGACTCGCTGTGGGCGAGGAGCGGCGTGCTTCGGCAGCTGAAATGTTCTGACGCGTTCACGAAAATTTACATACTACGTGGACTGGCGTTCTGGTTATAAGAACACGGGAAACTTCCCTATTAGAGCCCTGAAATCCCGGCAGATTTCAGTGAGAGGTGCGCTCTTTCGGTGGTCTGGCCAAACCAATTTGGCTCACAGGCACGACGGTATGTGCTGGAATTGTCAAATGTCAAGTGACCGACTCATGACGAATAAGTTCACCCTCTTGACGCACGATACGTCCGAGATGATACGCAGTTCCACTGTCGGCACAGTTGGAAACTGCCACTGGCTGTTAGTCCACCACAAGCTGCAATAACACAAGTCTCACCCACTAGGGAAAGACCTGAAGTTCTTCACCAGGGGAACCGGAAGACAAAGAAGGCAAAGAATCACAATCACTTTCCACCACGCCTCGGTGCACGAGCCGAATCAGCAAGAAAAAACCGCCTCCACGTCGTACAACCCTATCGAACTATCCTCTACACATTGAATCTCCCCTCTTGACTGTTCTGCTGGCCTGGTAACCAATCCAGACACAGTATCGCGGTTCCCACGCTGGGAGAGCAAGTCTCTGCTTTGCATATTCCAAGTGGAGCCAATTCGCGACTCAGAATCTGTCTTGCCTGGAAAAAGAAGATTTTAAACTAAAGAGGTGTCGTCCTCACAGTAAGCATGGCCATGTTTCGGCCTACCTAGACGGGACCACAGTCCCTCACTCACAGAGAGATCTAATCTTTCCACGTTGACCATTTTAAATTTCTGATAGAAGGCTGTTAAGTCTCCTGACAGTCGTGTCCACAAAATACACTACTGGCCATTAAAATTGCTACACCAAGAAGAAATGCAGATGATAAACGGGTATTCATTGGACAAATATATTATATTAGAAATGACATGTGATTACATTTTCACGCAATTTGGGTGCATAGATCCTGAGAAATCAGTACCCAGAACAACCACCTCTGGCTCTAATAACGGCCTTGATACGCCTGGGCATTGAGTCAAACAGAGCTTGGATGCCGTGTACAGGTACAGCTGCCCATGCAGCTTCAACACGATACCACAGTTCATCAAGAGTAGTGACTGGTGTATTGTGACGAGCCAGTTGCTCGGCCACCATTGACCAGACGTTTTCAGTTGGTGAGAGATCTGGAGAATGTGCTGGCCAGGGCAGCAGTCGAACATTTTCTGTATCCAGAAAGGCCCGTACAGTACCTGAAACATGCGGTCGTGCATTATCCTGCTGAAATGTAGGGTTTCCAGGGATCGAATGAGGGGTAGAGCCACGGGTCGTAACACATCTGAACTGTAACGTTCACTGTTCAAAGGGCCGTTAATGCGAACAAGAGGTGACCGAGACGTGTAACCAATGGCACCCCATACCATCACGCCAGGTGATACGCCAGTATGGCGATGACGAATACATGCTTCCAATGTGCGTTTATCACGATGTCGCCAAACACGGATGCGACCATCATCATGCTGTAAACATAACGTGGATTCATCCGAAAAAATGGCATTTTGCCATTCGTGCACCCAGGTTCGTCGATGAGTACACCATCACAGGCGCTCCTGACTGTGATGCAGCGTCAAGGGTAACCGCAGCCATCGTCTCCGAGCTGATAGTCCATGCTGCTGCATACGTCGTCGAACTGTTCGTGCAGATGGTTGTTGTCTTGCAAATGTCCCTATCTGTTGACTCAGGGATCGAGACGTGGCTGCACGATCCGTTACAGTCATGCGGATAAGATGCCTGTCATCTCGATTGCTAGTGATACTAGGCCGTTGAGACCCAGCACGGCGTTCCGTATTTCCCCCCTGAACCCACCGATTCCATATTCTGCTAACAGTCATAGGATCTCGACCAACGCGAGCAGCAATATCGCGGTACGATAAACCGCAATCGCGATAGGTTACAATCCGAACTTTATCAAAGTCGTAAACGTGGTGGTACGCATTTCTGCCCCTTACACGAGGCATCACAACAACGTTTCACCAGGCAACGCCGGTCAACTGCTGTTTGTGTATGAGATATCGGTTGGAAACTTTCCTCATGTCAGTACGTTGTAGGCGTCGCCACCGGCACCAACCTTGTGTGAATGCTCTGAAAAGCTAATCATCTGCATATCACAGCATCTTCTTCCTGTCGGTTAAATTTCGTGTCTATAGCACGTCATCTTCGTGGTGTAGCAATTTTAATGGCCAGTAGTGTATCTCTTTTTGCCGCTCGCTAAAAGAATTCGGCAACATCCTGACGTCAGGGGAGTTACAGTCTTGCCTCCACTAAACACGTGCACCAGCGACTATGTCCATATCGTTGCAGCTTCTATCACGAGAAGGCTTAGAGTTTTATGACTGTCCCACCATTTGCCCAAAAGCTCAGATTACAGCAGTCTCTCTTAAATCGCATCCAGCGATCCAGCCATCTTCATGATGGTCTGTCGCTGGCCCAAGTAAAATGTTTTGTGAACTGGCGCACTCCTGCTCCAACCCTGAGTGGGAAGAGGGGAGTGCCACATGGCCCAAAGTCCCTCTGCAGGTACAATCCACAGAGCGCTGCTTCCCTGAATGGCTTGCATTGCCAGATCACTGGACACAGCATCTTTCCGCCTGTTTTCCATCGCCTCCACTACAGCCCCTTGGGTACAAGCTCTCTACAGGCTACACATGCAGTTATACACTCCTGGAAATGGAAAAAAGAACACATTGACACCGGTGTGTCAGACCCACCATACTTGCTCCGGACACTGCGAGAGGGCTGTACAAGCAATGATCACACGCACGGCACAGCGGACACACCAGGAACCGCGGTGTTGGCCGTCGAATGGCGCTAGCTGCGCAGCATTTGTGCACCGCCGCCGTCAGTGTCAGCCAGTTTGCCGTGGCATACGGAGCTCCATCGCAGTCTTTAACACTGGTAGCATGCCGCGACAGCGTGGACGTGAACCGTATGTGCAGTTGACGGACTTTGAGCGAGGGCGTATAGTGGGCATGCGGGAGGCCGGGTGGACGTACCGCCGAATTGCTCAACACGTGGGGCGTGAGGTCTCCACAGTACATCGATGTTGTCGCCAGTGGTCGGCGGAAGGTGCACGTGCCCGTCGACCTGGGACCGGACCGCAGCGACGCACGGATGCACGCCAAGACCGTAGGATCCTACGCAGTGCCGTAGGGGACCGCACCGCCACTTCCCAGCAAATTAGGAACACTGTTGCTCCTGGGGTATCGGCGAGGACCATTCGCAACCGTCTCCATGAAGCTGGGCTACGGTCCCGCACACCGTTAGGCCGTCTTCCGCTCACGCCCCAACATCGTGCAGCCCGCCTCCAGTGGTGTCGCGACAGGCGTGAATGGAGGGACGAATGGAGACGTGTCGTCTTCAGCGATGAGAGTCGCTTCTGCCTTGGTGCCAATGATGGTCGTATGCGTGTTTGGCGCCGTGCAGGTGAGCGCCACAATCAGGACTGCATACGACCGAGGCACACAGGGCCAACACCCGGCATCATGGTGTGGGGAGCGATCTCCTACACTGGCCGTACACCACTGGTGATCGTCGAGGGGACACTGAATAGTGCACGGTACATCCAAACCGTCATCGAACCCATCGTTCTACCATTCCTAGACCGGCAAGGGAACTTGCTGTTCCAACAGGACAATGCACGTCCGCATGTATCCCGTGCCACCCAACGTGCTCTAGAAGGTGTACGTCAACTACCCTGGCCAGCAAGATCTCCGGATCTGTCCCCCATTGAGCATGTTTGGGACTGGATGAAGCGTCGTCTCACGCGGTCTGCACGTCCAGCACGAACGCTGGTCCAACTGAGGCGCCAGGTGGAAATGGCATGGCAAGCCGTTCCACAGGACTACATCCAGCATCTCCACGATCGTCTCCATGGGAGAATAGCAGCCTGCATTGCTGCGAAAGGTGGATATACACTGTACTAGTGCCGACATTGTGCATGCTCTGTTGCCTGTGTCTATGTGCCTGTGGTTCTGTCAGTGTGATCATGTGATGTATCTGACCCCAGGAATGTGTCAATAAAGTTTCCCCTTCCTGGGACAATGAATTCACGGTGTTCTTATTTCAATTTCCAGGAGTGTATGAACATTCTGCCCTCTAGTTCCTCATGTAAAAACTCATAAACCATAAACCACACGTAGGAAATGTAGTACTGGGAAACACAGAGACTATATACCTAAAATATGAATATTAATCTGACTGAGAATGTTGGTAAAGTGAGAGAGCGGCGTACCACCTCTCAGTTTCACTTGCAGAAGTCACACACATATCGTCCTTTATCTTATCCTGGACACTCAGTCTGCATCCACATTTCGCACATTAGACACACTACCCATTCTTCCCCTGCCTTGTTCTGCAAAAATTTATCTGAGTAGAAGAAACAATCAGGATCTTCATTAGTGGCTACACTGTTGTCCGAGACACTAGTGAGAGTGGACAAATCCTCTCGCACACTAAAAACAACTTCAAAATCAATTGAGTCTTGCTTCCTAGGCTTTGTTGACCTCTGCTTCTTTGTATCCGGTTTATTTGGTGCTGACGTCGATATTTCAAGAGCTCTCTTGTATGGAGACGAGTTTAGGACTTCTGATGAACCTGTTTTTCTTCCCTGGTGCCCGGCCTCTTCTTCATTTGCGGAACAGATGAGATTTGCCCAGGTGTAATTTCAGATGTGTTGGAAAATGACCCTGCCTCGACTTCAACATTAGCCTTTCCATTTCCAGAAGCCACAGCTCCTGCAGATGGTTCATTGACTGGATCATTGGGTAAATCATCAATTAGTCCTTCATTGCCAGCAGTGAAATCTTCATTTGTGAAAGGCTTGCTTGCTTTGTGTGATCTCGAAGTTGCAGCTTAGTTAGGTTGAAGGGTTAGCAGGTCTAGCTGCTTTTCCTTCTTCTTCCTCTGGTTGATTTTCAGTTCATGGCGTCTTATTTTATTTCTTCTGGTCTGACACTCTTCCTTTTCCTTCCTCTTGCTGCCTGAGCAGAGTTGCTACTCTCGTAGCAAGTCTGGCCATCTCGTTGTCTCTCGCCAGGGGATCTGGTTTCCCAGATTCCTAATGAGGGGATTCGTAGATCTTCTCTTGTCGGCATAGAAGAGTGAAAGGCCTCTCAGGCTGTATTTGTATAGGTGGCGCAGCGGACGGCCAAGGGAACACCTGCTGTCATCCGCCCTATGGTTCAAATGGCTCTAAGCACTATGGGACTTAACAGCTGAGGTCATCAGTCCCCTTACTTAGAACTACTTAAACGTAACTAACCTAAGGACATCACACACATCCATGCCCGAGGCAGGATTCGAACCTGCGATCGTAGCAGCAGCGCGGTTCCGGACTGAAGCGCCTAGAACCGCTCGCCCACAGCGGCCGGCTCCGCCCTATGTCCACGGTACCAGCCTCTAAACGGCAGCTTTCTCGCACACATAATATTCTATAACACTGTTGTGTATTAATTTAGAATCTTCATAATTTTTCTATACGTATAGTTCAGTTGGTAAAAACCACTGGAAAAGTTTTAGTTCGCCTGCATTTAAACCTTGCCATCCAGAATTTTCAGAACAGAACTAACAGTAGAACCTGACCTCTGAACTACAACTTTAAGAGACCTTGTATTTGTTACTATTTACATCCAGGCATTGAAACTTGTTATAGCTCTCTTATTTTATAGGTTTCATCACGTGCTGTAAACAAAACTTTCTAGTATTAATACAACAGATACTTACTTTACTACAAATAAAGACGCATTAGTTCCAAATTTAGTTTTCCACAAATTATTCGAAAACTATTAGAGGTAGCTCAATGAGGTTATGTAATTAATGTTATTATGTTGAACTGAAGCTTCACGCAAATTTTCATATTTCTAAGTCTAATATTTAGTGCCTTCCGTTTTTCTTAAGAATGCGGATCCTGACCAAAATATTTCTTTAATCACGTAGAGAGTATCACCAGTTAATTCTGACATACATCTGCACATTATGACCAAGTTTTGGGTTTCTGGCTTTATTATTTAGCGCCACTTATTTTTTTCTTAAAACGATGTATTTAGGGAAAAATATTGACCTGATTATTCTGAGATTTGACAGTTTACAAATTAATATACTAAAGCACATGATAACAAAGTTTGGAAAAACAACTTTGACTTTTAATTCCATTACGGTGCAATACCTGTGTGCGCTACTAGCAGTGAAGTCGGATGAGTCCCGGCACACTTGCTCGCCCCTGCATCTCTCCAATGATACAGCGCTTGTTTCGCCTCATCACCCCCTATTTATTTTTGTGAAAAATTTTAATTTTAAACAAAATTATATATTAGAAAAAGGGATGTTATTATACCTGACCTCTTGATTTTTAGCAAAATTCCTTAACACTATACTTACAAAATAACCGTACTTATGTACATAGGAAAAATGACATAATGGACTTTTACAAATCATGTACATGAATTACATAGAAATACGAAGTAAAACTTTCGATACTTACAAAACTCCTTTTTTTACGTAAATTGCTCATTCTTTACCTGAAAGAGACATGCGCAAAATTTTTCACTTTTCAGTTCTCACATATTGAATCACAATCGTAGGCACCAATGTGAGCGTCCGAACGACACTTTCACTAAATCAATTGAAGTAGGGGGTGCGAATTCACTTCTCCATTATATTTTATTACAAGAACGGAAAGGGGGTGGGGATTCACAGTAGATCGTGTCGCCCTTGCTTCCTTCTCCACTACAGCTTGTAGGCTGCCTTTCATGAATCCTCCATGTCCCTGAGAAACAGATAGCATTACCTAAGCTTCTGTGCTCAACTTACATCTAAGGCAGAACAAAACACATTTTATAATCTATTTTCTTGCAATAGTTCCGATAACTGAGAAGTTACCGGAAAGAACTATTTACAAAAAGTTACATCAGAAAAACGTGACATTCTACTTCATTATTAAGCCTGAATCACAAACTTTGCAGGACCCTTTTTGTTTATACTTGAACCATATCTATTTATATTCTTAAGTAGTGACTTTTTGGGTTAGTTTGATATTTGTTTTATTACTTAGATATTACTATATTTAGAAAATTGAATAACCTTTGTAAGTTTTTCCTTCCTTTGGCTCGATTATCGTACTGATTAGTATGCTACAGAAATCATTTGTTTTACAGCAGTTGCTTTGCTACATCATTAGAAAGCTGTTTTTATTATAACATATCAACTTTACGATCTGCATTTCTTAACACTATGCGTTTCTCAAATCTTTCCACGAGACATGTAGGAATTACTCATCAACTTTTCATCTTTTTACCATATATGTCAGCCTACCGACTTCATTTCTCCTGTTTCTCCCTAATTTCATTTAAACATATATTTCGACGATTCTATCTTTATTTTACCTCCGTCAGCCTACTGACCTTATTATTTACTTACACTTTTGATGTGATCGTCACACCCTTCCACTCATCTCCTTTAATTAAAATTAAAACGCTTTGGCTTGCCTCCAATGGCACCACATTATTACTCTCTTTTACCTTCAGACAATCTTACTACAAACTGAAAATTATTAATTTATGCATAGACTATTAGTTCAGATTTTACGAAATTCCAGCTTTAATAACTTCTCTTAATGCAAAGTGTTCCATGTTTCTTAATTACTAACCTTTTTTACGTATTTTATTTATTATTTATTTACCTTAATCATGTTTTTTTCTATTATTGGTTATTTGTTATTCAAACCTTTACAGTTTACTCCTGCAAACTACCTGTCACATTCTTTTGTAAGTCCTCATTTGGGTATAGTCATGTTCGGAAATCACTCTTATTCACTAGGAAGACATTACAAACTAATAGCATATATACGACATGAAGACATACATTCCTTACTTACTATAATAGGACAGAAGAAGGTGGCTAGCGTTGCTGCCTCTGGATCGTGGGGTCCTGGGTTCGATTCCCGGCCGGGTTGGGGATTTTCTCTGCCAGGGGACTGGGTGTTTGTGTTATCCTCATCATTTCATCATCATCATCATCATCATCATTCGTGGCAGTGGCTAGATCGGACGGAGTGAAGAATTAGACTGTGTAAAAATTGGGACTTTGTACGGGCACTGATGACCGCGCAGTTGAGCGCCTTACAAATAAAACATCATCATCATCATCATCATCATCACAGAAGAAGGGAATGAAACTTGACAGGGAAATGAAGTTTCATTCTCCTGGGACCCCACATTACGCCAAACCGTGTAGCCGCCAAAGAGTGGCAGACTCCCTACGTAACTAGATACTGTTACTGTTACTTTTAAATTTCTTCAGATCTACAATATTTCGTAGACCTAGATCTTTCTTAACCGTTTGTTTTCTTGAAACATGTATCTTATAAGGTTTCTTGACAAATACCTGCCCAGGCTTTACATTCAAACGGCATTCAGACCCTTTAACTTCACCAGGTGTATTCGAGAATACATTCTGATGCGCGGTCAATACTTTCCTTAAGTCTGCTCTTTGTTTATCAGAAATTTGATTTGTTGACAGCTTCTATTTCTTCTAAGATATAACTCCCTTCTGCATTGGCATCTTGCACATTATTACTGACTTCAGTATCTTTCTTTGAGTATCCTTTATTTCTCGTCACCCTAATAGGCAGTTCCCTGTTTTCATTATTACTGCCTATATAACTTCCTATAAAAGGCTCTTTTATTACTTGAGAGTCAGGTAAGGTTAAAACTAAGTTGTTCTGGTCAAAATCAATCCTCCCCTCATACTTTGTGAAGAAATCTGTACCTATTAATATCTCAACACTTAAACCGAACACTATTAAACAAGGATGATCTATTATCATGCCATCTATGCCAGTTGGTATCAAAGCTTCGTGCTGTACTGGTCTAGAAACTTTTCCAGTAGCATCTATTGTTTTCAAACCACTTACTTTTGTGACAGTTAATTCACTCTTATTAGGAACAGAATCAAAAAATACTTGGGACAAAGCACTTGTTTCACTGCCACTGTCAAGAAGTCAACGCACTTTTATTCCTGAGACGGTAGTTTCTATAATAGAGCGAGTTATTTTACTCTGAACAGGTCTCTCATAAACATCTTCTAATAAATCCTTCTCAATTTGTTTTCAGCTAAAATAGTTTTGTTCAGTTGCAAGTACTTTCACACTTAGAGTCTGAGGTTATCAATCTCTACATTTTTAGCTGCCTTTATCAACCTGTCCACCAATTTTAAATCAAAGCCCTTGACGACTCCCTCTACTTTCGTTTGCTGCACATAAGCTAAATTATTCTCTGCCTGTAAGAAACTGCGTCCCTGCCCAACATTACTACCTACAATACTGTCGTCGGCTTTTACAGTATGTTGTAAGTCAATACAGCTATCGGATTCCTAGACCTCATTATTATTGCTACCCCCTTCATTCATCAATTCCTCCACTTTAAAACTTTGCAAAACTGACTCTACTTCCTCTACCGCGACTTTAGCCTTCAGATTGCTATCATCGTCGAAGATGTAAGCCTTTACCTCATCTTCGTCCTTATCAGACTCAAACTCATTAATTTCTTCCACCCTGTTAACTATTGCGTTTTCTTTTTCTTCCTTGACCCATTTTTCTAAAGTGTCCGTAGTGGTCTTTTTTTTCTGCGTCCCCCTTGTGAGCGGCAGTTTCCTCTAAGATGGGCTTTAGTTTCCCACACGCGGCCTGTTATGTTCATTTCATACGGAATCAGATGGGGTAGCATTTTGCTCCCCGACTTGTCTCAATCGCACATTATTTACATTTATGCTTTCGTCATAATAACTGTTGCGAAAGCGGTGTGACTGTCTACTCCCTCTTCCTCTACCACAGCATTGATTACGATAATTAGACCTTGTATTCTGAATCTCCACACTTCTAACATTTACATTCCCATTGTCATTATTGATGGTATTTACGTGATTGTTAGAAACTCTGTTATTACTTTGCATCTGCTCCTCAGCAGCAGCTACTCTCTCTACTCGCTCTAAATATTCAAAGAACCTATCCACATTATCCCTAGGTGAGGAAGTGATTCTCTTCTGCCAGTACCAAGGCAGCTTACCTTCTAGTCCCATGATAACCATATCCGGTTTTTACCACTCCAAAACTGTCTCAGGACATCTTTTTGTTTGTTGTGAGACCAGTAATCAGTAAGAAACGCACATTTAAATTTAGAAAGAATTTTGCATCTTATGATTACGTCAATTGACCACCGCAAAGCCTCTCCTGGCAAATGACTTCTTATGAAAGAAATTTTCTTTCGCTCTGACCATGCACTAGTCGAAACATCCTCAAAATCATTCCAGAACTGTAATGGATGAATTTGTTTGTCTGGATCAAAACTTAAAAACTGACGACATGCGATGAAAGCGGCGTCAACTTAAGCCACATGCTGTACAATAGTGTTACTGCAACTACCGGAGGTTACTTTATTTTATATGTTAGTAATATTAGTATTTAGTTCTTCAAATTGTAATTCTACTGCTTCCACCCCGTCAGAGAATCTTTCATCAACATCGTCACAAAATTTTACACAATCAGTTTTTATTTTCTTAATATCTTTCTGAGATGCATTTACTTTAATATCTACTCCCTCAAATCCATTAGAGCAAAGTGCGGATTCGTTGTCTATTCTTTCTGACAACCTCCCTTCCAGAAGTTCATCTGCTTCTTTGAAATCTTTGAGAACTTTGACAATTTCGCTTTTGAAAGTACTATGCAGTTTATTTAGCTGTTGCCCTATTTTGATTTGCAGATCATGGTGATTATCATCAATTTTATAATTTAAACTACTCAGTTTTGAGGTCGTTTCATCCTTTAATGATTTACTACCATCCCTCAGTTCTTTATTACCAGACTCAATCCTACTTTTCAGTTCTTTACTACTAGATTCAATCTTACTGTTCAGTTCTTTATTACCATCCTTTACTTCTTTACAACTAGATTCAACCTTACTGTTCAGAATTCTTTATGATGCAATTCAAGCTTGGCAAACAGTAATTGCATTAAATTTGGTGCCTCTACATTGTAACAGTTCTGATACTAAATGTAACTGGGTTTTCTCTTTTGATGCTAGTCAATTGTCAGGATGAGCATTCTAAAGCATTATGTCAGGGTGAAAATACTAAATTAATTAATTTTTCTCTCTTAACAACATGTGGGCAGGGTGGGTTCTTCCTTGGCTCGGGTATGAGGTCGAATGAAACATCATTTTTACATAAGATAACTTTTATTGAAGATTTGTACAACTGTTTCTTACTCGATGTTCTGGCTCGGAGAGCGGCAGCTGCGTCGTTTGCGAAGTCTTCTGCTGCGGCAGCGGCGGTGGCGGCGTCTGATTACGCGTGGCAGTGTGTATCTCGTGTCGCCGTCTCGCCCAGCTGAATGGAGACGCGCAGTGCGAGGTGGCCCGTTTAATTATTGCGAGCAAAGTCGTGGATCGGATGGTGATACCTTGGATGTGGCGTCCCAGTGTTTCTCTTCTCTAAGCGGCCGCGTGTGTTGTGCGTCGGCCAGCGGAGCGGCGCGGCGGGGGAAGGCCAGTGTCCTGGACTCGAACAACGGACTCCCGCTTGCCAGTCTTCGGCTGTCAGATCTTCATCCCAGCTCACAGGTGACTGCTGATGTGAGGCCGTCTCCTTCCCGTCCTCACGAGTCACCCGGGTACGTAAAAATCAGGCTTCAAATACCTTTTAACTTCTGTCTTCTGGCGCCGTGGCTGTTGCTTGCTATACCATTACAGCGGCGGACTTGGTGCATCTGTGTATGATGCAGTCTCTTCTTGCATGACGGTCTTCAGCACCGAAACTGACTGAAAACTACTGCTACGCTTCTTCACTTCTTCGTCTCTCCTCTGTCGGGCCCACTGCGTCTCGCGTATTGATTCACTTCAGTTTACTGGAGGTGAACGACTTCACGGTCATTGCCTCTTCTGTCACGTTGAGAAGCTTCTCGAAGAATCTTCTTAACGTCGGTCATTGGCTCTTGGAATGTAGGCGAGGGCCTTTGCTCACATGCGACAACTGAAAAACACGTGAGCTGGTCGGGCGATGCCCTGACGGCTGAATCGACAGCGCCCGCTTATGTGGAACTTGCTGACTTCATGGTCATTGTCTCTTCTGTTCTGCTGTTCTGCCTGCTGTTTGCCAGTATGTAACTCTCTAAACTAAACCAAGTTTTTCATTTATATTCTAATTTCTACTTCACTTTGATTTCACTAATTTATTTACTTAAGTACCACTCAACAACATTGCCACTTGGCCTTTCCACTGATATTAAAGAAGTTTCTAGTATTCCATGACTTGGCTGCATTTGAGATATATAGAGCTCAGTTTCATGATCTGATAGTGTTATTAATGCTATCTTCTCATTTTTGACCTCAACTTCAATTACTTCGTCATTATAAGAAGGTTCTGGCTTTGCAGTGTCATTGAAATTCAAATCAGATTCTACTTTTGACAGATTACCCTCCGATTTTCGATTTATTGGTTCGACGGAACCATCCTCCTTAAATTCAGTTTC
Source organism: Schistocerca nitens (assembly GCF_023898315.1). NCBI lineage: Eukaryota > Metazoa > Arthropoda > Insecta > Orthoptera > Acrididae > Schistocerca > Schistocerca nitens. Next base: position 861,431,500 of record NC_064616.1, on the reverse strand, counting down.
TGATTCTGAGGATTAATTGTCAGAGACTGGTTCCGTCTTAACTTTCACATATTCTCCATTTTTAGTAGCATGTTAGCAGTAACTAACAAATACTTTAAATATTCTTGACTTAAATGCTTGACCTTGACGAATGGTGCCGGCGCGGTGTGCCAGCCAACGTGATACGACGCGTCGCGACGTAATGCAGACAGCAGCAGCAGCTGTGATGATGAGGATGGCGGCGGATATCGCCCATTACAGTAGCTCGAGGGGGGGCTGGGAATTGGTGAGTGCGCACAGCAGCTAGCAGGCATCTCGCAGGTCCACGCAGCTCTGTGATGACGCATCGTCTTCTCACCTCAGCCGCGATCTAGTATCGTCTTCTTCCCTTCTTCCGTCACGATCAGGGTTACTGTGACTAGCATTAATAGTTTATTTACAAGACTCGCGAGTAAATCTCGCACTGGTTTCTGCCTATTTCACATCAGTATCCTGTTAGTGTCTACCGAGTTCATTGTTTCCTACCTATCACATTCACTGTTAACTTTTCCGGCACATTGCACCATGTGTGGGGCGGCGGGTTACTACTACTACTACCACTACTACTATTAATAATAATATACACTACTGGCCACTAAAATTGCTACACCAAGGAAAAATGCAGATGATAAACGGGTATTCATTACACAAATATATTATACTAGAACTGACATGTGATTACATTTTAACGTAATTTGGGTGCATAGATCCTGAGAAATCAGTACCCAGAACAATCACCTCTGGCCGTAATAACGGCCTTGATACGCCTGGGAATTGAGTCAAACTGAGCTCGGACAGCGTGTACAGTTACAGCTGCCCATGCAGCTTCAACACGATACCACAGTTCATCAAGAGTAGTGACTGGCGTATTGTGACGTTTTCAGTTGGTGAGAGATCTGGAGAATGTGCTGGCCAGGGCAGCAGTCGAACATTTTCTGTATCTAGAAAGGCCCATACAGGACCTGCAACATGCGGTCGTGCATTATACTGCTGAAATGTAGGGTTTCGCAGGGACCGTAACACATCTGAAATGTAACGTCCACGGTTGAAAGTGCCGTCAATGTGAACAAGTGGTGACTGAGACGTGTAACCAGTGGCACCCCATACCATTACGCTGGGTGATACGCCAGTATGGCGATGACGAAAACATGCTTCAAATGTGTGTTCACCGCGATGTCGCCAAACACGGATGCGACCTTCATGATGCTGTTAACAGAACCTGGATTCATCCGAAAAAAAATGACGTTTTGCCATTCGTGCATCCAGGTTCGCCGTTGAGTATACCATCGCATGCACTCCTGTCTGTGATGCAGCGTCAAGGGTAACCGCAGCCATGGTCTCCGAGCTGATAGTCCATGCTGCTGCATACGTCGTCGAACTGTTCGTGCAGATAGTTGTTGTCTTGCAAACGTCCCCATCTGTTGACTCAGGGATCGAGACATGTCTGCACGATCCGTTACAGCCATGTGGATAAGATGCCTGTCATCTCGACTGCTAGTGATACGAGGCCGCTGGGATCCAGCACGGCGTTCCGTATTACCCTACTGAACCCACCGATTCCATTTTCTGCTAACAGTCATAGGATCTCGACCAACGCGAGCAGCAATGTCGCGATACGGTAAACCGCAATCGCGATAGGTTACAATCCGACCTTTATCAAAGTCGGGCCGGCCGCAGTGGCCGTGCGGTTAAAGGCGCTGCAGTCTGGAACCGCAAGACCGCTACGGTCGCAGGTTCGAATCCTGCCTCGGGCATGGATGTTTGTGATGTCCTTAGGTTAGTTAGGTTTAACTTGTTCTAAGTTCTAGGGGACTAATGACCTCAGCAGTCGAGTCCCATAGTGCTCAGAGCCATTTGAACCATCAAAGTCGGAAACGTGATGGTACGCATTTCTCCTCCTTACACGAGTCATCAAAACAACGTTTCACCAGGCAACGCCGGTCAACTGCTGTTGTCTATGAGAAATCTGTTGGAAACTTTCCCCATTTCAGTACGTTGTAGGTTTCGCAACCGGCGCCAACCTTGTGTGAATGCTCTGAAAAGCTAATCATTTGCATATAACAGCATCTTCTTCCTGTCGGTTAAATTTCGCGTCTGTAGCACGTCATCTTCGTGGTGTAGCAATTTTAATGGTCAGTATATAATGAGTCCTAAGTAATAGGAGAAAGTATTTGAAATATTAGTATATTGTTGAACTGATGTAAATATTGGAATATTGTTCGCCGTCTTTTACGAGAGCCTGGAAACTATTTCTGTGGTCAGTTAGAAAGTGATGGAGAACATACTGACCATAGTTCCCAGGCTGCAAGTCCACATTCTTGTCCAGCCCACTGCGAGAAACGTTTCTATTCTCTATTTTCTCAGCGGGATCAGGACTATGATTATAAATAGATATTTTGACTTTCAATTGCTAGATATACTTGGTAAAGTTTTACATGCTCTACATTGTAATATTCATTACGTTAGTACTGACAATAAATCTCTGTATGTTAAACATCACTATGAGCAGTTCAGAGGCGACCTCTACGGTAAATTCCTATTAAATTATCTTTTGCCCTGACTTCTGATAATCAAAATAATTACTCGCCACAAAAGTGGAAAATAAGTGTCAGCACGTGCCACACGGATTTGTTAACATTACGGGCGGCACACTAACAGTTACTTCTGCGAAATCTAAGCAATCCAGGACGGTGTATAGTCCTCGCTAGTTCACTTTCTATTATTACTTACAATATGTGTTTAATGACAGCCTGTCTCTGACATCATCCGAGTCAGCGCGCACTGCGGCGTTTGACTGACGGACTTATTCCGAAATCTCACACTACTAACAAGCTCTGCCTCGTCAACATCATAAAGAGTACTAAGCCATATGCCACATTCCCGCTGTCCCTATCTTCATCTAACGTCACAGCCAACTCGGATCGCACAGTAGTTGGGTCCGAAGTGGCTCTGAGCACTATGGGAGTTAACATCTGAGGTCATCAGTCACCTGGAACTTAGAACTACTTAAACCTAACTAACTTAAGGACATCACACAGATCCATGCCCGAGGCAGGATTCGAACCTGTGACCGTAGCGGTCGCGCGGTTCCAGACTGAAGCATCTAGAATCGCTCGGTCATAAAGGCCGGCGGATGCGAAGTGAAGCCTAGTCTTGCTTTTTTTCTTTTTTTTTTTAATTGTGATTTCATTCCCCTGCCCCATATGGGCAGGGGAGGGCTGTCAGCGGCACAATCCGCCGCTCTTCAGCCGAGTGGCAGGTTCGAATCCTGCCTCGGGCGATGGATGTGTGTGATGTCCTTAGGTTAGTTAGGTTTAATTAGTTCTAAGTTCTAGGCAACTGATGACCTCAGAAATTAAGTCGCATAGTGCTCAGAGCCATTTTTTTTGAACTACCTTGTATTTGTTACTATTTACATCCAGGCATTGAAACTTATTATAGCTCTGTTATTTATAGGTTTCTTCATGTGCTGTAAACAAAACTTTCTAGTATTAATATAACAGATACTTACTTTACTACAAATAAAGACATTTTAGTTCCAAATTTAGTTTTCCACAAATTATTCAAAAACTATTAGAGGTAGCTCAATGGGGTTATGTACACTACTGGCCATTAAAATTACTACACCAAGAAGAGATGCAGATGATAAACGGGTATTCATTGGACAAATATATTATACTAGAACTGACATGTGATTACATTTTCTCGCAATTTGGGTGCATAGATCCTGAGAAATCAGTACCCAGAACAACCACCTCTGGCCGTAATAAAGGCCTTGATACCCTTGGGCATTGAGTCATACTCAACACAATACCACAGTTCATCAAGAGTAGTGACTGGCGTATTGTGATGAGCCAGTTGCTTGGCCACCATTGACCAGACGTTTTCAATTGATGACAGATCTGGAGAGTGTGCTGGCCAGGGCAGCAGTCGAACATTTTCTGTATCCAGAAAGGCCCGTACAGGAACAGCAACATGTGGTCGTGCATTATCCTGCTGAAATGTAGGGTTTCGCAGGGATCGAATGAAGGGTAGAGCCACGGGTCGTAACACATCTGAAATGTAACGTTCACTGTTCAAAGTGCCGTCAATGCGAACAAGAGGTGACCGAGACGTGTAACCAGTGGCACCCCATACCATCACGCCGTGTGATACGCCAGTATGGCGATGACGAAAACACGCTTCCAATGTGCGTTCACCGCGATGTCGCCAAACACGGATGCGACCTTCATGATGCTGTAAACAGAATCTGGATTCATCCGAAAAAATGAAGTTTTGCCATTCGTGCACCCAGGTTCGTCGTTGAGTACACCATCGCAGACGCTCCTGTCTGTGATTCAACGTCAAGGGTAACCGCAGCCATGGTATCCGAGCTGATAGTCCATGCTGCTGCAAACGTCGTCGAACTGTTCGTGCAGATGGTTGTTGTCTTGCAAACGTCCCCATCTGTTGACTCAGGGATCGAGACGTGGCTGCACGATCCGTTACAGCCATGCGGATAAGATGCCTGTCATCTCGACTGCTAGTGATACGAGGCCATTGGCATCCAGCACGGCGTTCCGTGGTACCCTCCTGAACCCACCGATTCCATATTCTGCTAACAGTCATAGGATCTCGACCAACGCGAGCAGCAATGTCGCGATACGATAAGCCGCAATTGCGATAGGTTACAATCCGACCTTTATCGAAGTCGGAAACGTGATGGTACGCATTTCTCCTCCTTACACGAGGCATCACAACAACGTTTCACCAGGCAACGCCGGTCAACTGCTGTTTGTGTATGAGAAATCGGTTGGAAACTTTCCTCGTGTCAGAACGTTGTAGGTGTCGCCAAACTTGTGTGACTGCTCTGAAAAGCTAATCATTTGCATATCACAGCATCTTATTCTTGACGGTTAAATTTCGCGTGTGTAGCACGTCATCTTCGTGGTGTAGCAATTTTAATGGCCAGTAGCGTATGTTGTTCGTGCAAATGATACGATTGTCCCTGGTGCATTTACACCTCTCCTGGACTGCGAACTTAGTCCTGTATTAAATGACGAATTTCTAAGTGACTTTACTTGAGATGATATATACCGCCTTGTTGCTGGTTCACCGCTGTAAAAATTACCAGGACTCGACGGTATTCTTTAGGAATTATATGTACATTTTAGGCTTCTTATAGGTGATACCATTAAGTCACTGATAAATGAAGTGTTACGGAGGGGGTTGATTCCTGGCCCTGTCAAGTTTGGTAAAACCATTCTAATATCGAAGACAGCCAGACATCCAGACAGTGATAAATTCCATCCGATAACATCAATTAATTTCGATTACAGAACTGTCGCCCGGATGGTTGTATCCGTTTGTCGATATTGCTATAGAAATTCTTGCAGTTCACCAAAGCTGTGTGCCTGGGCGCACGATCGTGGCTTCAGCAGTCGAATGCCAGGATGTCGTCTCAGTGGCTGTTTACTTTTTATTGATTTCAATGAGACATTTGACAGAGTCAGTCACAGTTTCTTGATGTAGGTGCTCAAAGTGACCGGTCTCAATCATAGTGCGTGCGCGTCACATATTACCCAATGTTTTTACTTGTATTCAAGCGTCCGTTGTAGTTAATGGACAACAACTTACTCTTCAGATCACTATCCACGGCTTTTACCGCATGGGAGCCCCCTAGAACTTCTGTTCGCCGTATTGCTGATTAATTATGTTGCTGGAAGGTATTGGGAGAAATCTACTCGGCACGAGAGTACGCGGATGGTGATATGGTATTGATCGTCATAGCGATGATACACTCCTGGAAATGGAAAAAAGAACACATTGACACCGGTGTGTCAGACCCACCATACTTGCTCCGGACACTGCGAGAGGGCTGTACAAGCAATGATCACACGCACGGCACAGCGGACACACCAGGAACCGCGGTGTTGGCCGTCGAATGGCGCTAGCTGCGCAGCATTTGTGCACCGCCGCCGTCAGTGTCAGCCAGTTTGCCGTGGCATACGGAGCTCCATCGCAGTCTTTAACACTGGTAGCATGCCGCGACAGCGTGGACGTGAACCGTATGTGCAGTTGACGGACTTTGAGCGAGGGCGTATAGTGGGCATGCGGGAGGCCGGGTGGACGTACCGCCGAATTGCTCAACACGTGGGGCGTGAGGTCTCCACAGTACATCGATGTTGTCGCCAGTGGTCGGCGGAAGGTGCACGTGCCCGTCGACCTGGGACCGGACCGCAGCGACGCACGGATGCACGCCAAGACCGTAGGATCCTACGCAGTGCCGTAGGGGACCGCACCGCCACTTCCCAGCAAATTAGGGACACTGTTGCTCCTGGGGTATCGGCGAGGACCATTCGCAACCGTCTCCATGAAGCTGGGCTACGGTCCCGCACACCGTTAGGCCGTCTTCCGCTCACGCCCCAACATCGTGCAGCCCGCCTCCAGTGGTGTCGCGACAGGCGTGAATGGAGGGACGAATGGAGACGTGTCGTCTTCAGCGATGAGAGTCGCTTCTGCCTTGGTGCCAATGATGGTCGTATGCGTGTTTGGCGCCGTGCAGGTGAGCGCCACAATCAGGACTGCATACGACCGAGGCACACAGGGCCAACACCCGGCATCATGGTGTGGGGAGCGATCTCCTACACTGGCCGTACACCACTGGTGATCGTCGAGGGGACACTGAATAGTGCACGGTACATCCAAACCGTCATCGAACCCATCGTTCTACCATTCCTAGACCGGCAAGGGAACTTGCTGTTCCAACAGGACAATGCACGTCCGCATGTATCCCGTGCCACCCAACGTGCTCTAGAAGGTGTACGTCAACTACCCTGGCCAGCAAGATCTCCGGATCTGTCCCCCATTGAGCATGTTTGGGACTGGATGAAGCGTCGTCTCACGCGGTCTGCACGTCCAGCACGAACGCTGGTCCAACTGAGGCGCCAGGTGGAAATGGCATGGCAAGCCGTTCCACAGGACTACATCCAGCATCTCTACGATCGTCTCCATGGGAAATAGCAGCCTGCATTGCTGCGAAAGGTGGATATACACTGTACTAGTGCCGACATTGTGCATGCTCTGTTGCCTGTGTCTATGTGCCTGTGGTTCTGTCAGTGTGATCATGTGATGTATCTGACCCCAGGAATGTGTCAATAAAGTTTCCCCTTCCTGGGACAATGAATTCACGGTGTTCTTATTTCAATTTCCAGGAGTGTATATTCTTGCTGAAGGACATATTGGATTCCCTTTGTTCTCTCTCTGGGGGCCGGATTAATGAACGGAAATGGCCTTGTTACCAGTGCTGGGGTTTCATCTAAATGTCATTCCATGTTCAACGGTGGTTACTCGCCAAAAGTTGTTGTGGACTACAGGGGATCGCTGCCCGATGAAGATGGCTGCACTCAGTTGGTGGGAAGTGAAATATCGAGTACGAGGGGCAATTCACGAACACGGACGCTGTTCCCTTAGCCTTCTTCACAAAGTGCGGCTCAGTAAAGTGTACAGTGTTACACAAATATTCCCGCTCCCCGCGAAGATGGCGCGCAAATTGATGCGGTTATCCTGTTCAAATGGTTCAAATGGCTCTGAGCACTATGGGACTTAACATCCATGGTCATCAGTCCCCTAGAACTTAGAACTACTTAAACCTAACTAACCTAAGGACATCACACAACACCCAGCCATCCCGAGGCAGAGAAAATCCCTGACCCCGCCGGGAATCGAACCCGGGAACCCGGGCGTGGGAAGCGAGAACGCTACCGCACGACCACGAGATGCGGGCGGTTATCCTGTAATTTCCTTTGGAAAAGTCATATTTTTCGATTTAGGTATGAAGTAGTCGCAATGCTCCGTCCCCTTGGAGGACTGGGACATCCAAATATAAAAGTGAAGGCTTCAATATTGTATACGGCGTATCGTTTTAACATGCACTCGAGCGACTTATTCTATTACATCCCGCTTAGTTACGTGTCTCCAACCGGCCTGTCTGACTCCGCCTGCCGATGTTTGCCGGATCAGCTCTAAATTGCGGCACGTACGTGAATGTTATAGTATAATGAGTTATCTGGGGATCGACATGTTGTCAGTGACACACCTTACCACCAGGTCTTTGCTTTCTCGTTGGGGAGTACAATCAGCCCTCTCCGCAGTTGAAATGGCCGCACCATCGATGTCCTGCAAAACAGTGTGGTTTCACGTTAGTCTTCCTGTCCTCCCTCTTGGTGGTAGAGGGACATTCACAATCTGATCCCGACCAACAACGCATCCCTCAGATTCGTCTCAGTCCGATTGGTCTTGGCGACACTTGTCATCAACCTGATACATTACCACATTTGTCTCTTGCAGATGAGAACACCGGCATTGGATTCGCCGACAACTGGCTTTCCATACGCAGTCAGCTGAGACTGCTTTTTCGGGTGAACTTCTTCTCTGCCCGGAGTTTTCCGTTTTCACTCGACGAAGACTAATTTGATCGTATGGCTCCTAGGACACTATACCTACTATGTAGGCGGGTGTGACAACATCCCGACCTCCGAAGTTTTCGCCAGTATATGGTGAGCGCTAATTGGAAGTGTTAAAGACTTCCACGTTACTATGCTTTATTTGAAAATATATTGTCCCTTGTCTTTAATCGTCAAGGTATTGGATAGCTTTGTTTGTTTTTTTTTCTTCTTATTCTGGAGCCTTCTCTCATCGTGCTCTTTCTAGAGAAAAACTTTTTTTCTTTTGAGTCCCGGAATTGTGTCATTTATGTGTATCAAGTTTTATTTTCATAAAAAATAAAAAATGTAAACAATTAAAAAATAAAATATAAAACCAGCCTAGTACCTCATCCATGTGAGGGACCAGCACAGTGACTGGCAGGGTGGAGGTATCGTGGCCAGGTCTCGAGATTCGACCCTTGCTCACTTTGTCTCCATCCAGCCTGAAGCTGACTGTGTCCGTTCTTTCCTGTAATGTAACAAAACATTTATTCATTTATCTACCCATGTACATAGAAGGCTACTACACGAATGTTTCTTATCAAGTTAGGGGATACAAGGGAGTTATGTTACTTGTAAAATTACAACTGGGCTTCACAATAAGTGCCATATACTGAGTGTATAATATATGTATATATGGTATTTTCTGGCGTTACAGTCATTTAAATTCTCATATTCTTATATTCATTCTTATATCAGGAAGATTTCGTACATTCGCTTGGGTGATACCGATCGTAGAAACATTCGAGACATAGAAATTTCGAGGACTACGAGCAGCGCGCGAAGACAGGTTTCCCACAGTGATATTTCTTCGTATGAATCTCACTCGGGAAAGAAACGTCATTAATACTGAAGATTTCACGCATTGGCTATAATTTCACGGCAATTCCAAGCATAACGGACCCTTTACCGAAAACTGGCGCTTGCAATTGATTACGAATGAAGATAAACTATATGAATTTCACCGAAAACAATTTCAAATAATTTTCTTATTCATTTATTTCTTCGTTTTTATTTTGTATTTAATCACCAGACATACAATTAGTAGACAAATAAGAACAATGTTATTTCAGTATAAATTGGAAAACATTCCTGTAGTAATGTTCTATGGACATTGGTAGATAAATGAAAATAAAAATAAAAGTAATAATTGGGTTTCGAATACGGGGCGCGAAAGTGTGAAGGCGGAACGCTAGCCACTGTGCCAGCACTTTTTTTTTTATGAAACTACCGACTTACTTACTTTTTTAAAAAGTGAATCCGGTTGCTTAAACTGAACTATTTTCTCTCTAAAAGGCACATGATGTACCTCGAAAACTTTGGCCGTCGTTTTCTTAGAAACCGTCGAGTATCTACGGATAAGCCGAGACAAGTGTTCGCTTAATTTGACCCCTCTTCCACTGAGCGAAGTTTCTGAGAAATCACGTTATGGCACATGCCGTGCTCTCCTCATGAACATACTTACAAATTTACGTCCTTGTACGACACATAGTTCAGGAGATATGATATCATAAACATGCGAGAAAAACTGTCGCGCTATGCATGACGTTTAAATTTATTATTTCTCTGCTCCTAACTCTATTCGTAACATACACACATCAAAAAAAGTTTTGCAACACCTCGGTTCCGAGAGTTCCGGAACCTGTACAGAAAATTGGAATAGAGATCAACATAAACATTATATCCGCCCTTTTTATTCCTCATGAAAACCACACACTGCATGTTGTACCACCATACAGCGAGACTTTCAGAGGTGTTGGTCCAGATTGTTGTACACACTGGTCTCTCTAATACCCAGCAGTACGTTCTCTTGCATTGTTGCATGCCTGTATTCGTCGTGGCATGCTATCCACAAGTTCACCAAGGCACTGTTCGTCCAGATTGTCCCACTCCTCAACGGCGATTCGGCGTAGATCCCTCAGAGTGGTTGGTGGGTCACGTCGTCCATAAACAGACCTTTCCAGTCTATCCCAGGCATGTCCGATAGGATTCATGTCTGGAGAACATGCTGGCCACTCTAGTCGAGCGACATCATTATCCTAAAGGAAGTCATTCACAAGATGTGCCCGATGGGGGTGCGAATTGTCGCCCATGAAGACGAATGCCTCGCCAATATGCTGCCGATATGGTTGCACTATCGGTCGAAGGATGGCATTCACGTATCGTACAGCCGTTACGGCGCCTTCCATGACCACCAGCGGCGTACGTCGGCCCCACATAATGCCACCCCAAAACAGCAGGGGAAATCCACCTTGCTGCACTCGCTGGTCAGTGTGTCTAAGGCGTTCAGCCTGACTGGGGTGCCTCCAAACACGTCTCCGACGATTGTGTGGTTGAAGGCATATGCGACAGTCATTGGTGAAGAGAACGTGATCTCAATCCTGAGCCGTCCATTCGGCATGTTGATGGGCCCATCTGTACCGCGCTGCATGGTGTCGTGGTTGCAAAGATGGATATCCCCATGGACGTTGGGGGTGAAGTTGCGCATCATGCAGCCTATTGCGCACAGTTTGAGTAATAACACGACGTCCTGCGGCTGGACGAAAAGCATTATTCAACATGGTGGCGTTGCTGTCAGGGTTCCTCCGAGCCATAATCCGTAGGTAGCGGTCATCCACTGCAGTAGTAGCCCTTGTGCGGCGTGAGCGAGGCATGTCATCGACAGTTCCTGTCTTTCTGTATCTCCTCCATGTTCGAACAACATCGGTTTGGCTCACTCCGAGACGCCTGGACACTTCTCTTGTTGAGAGCCCTTCCTGGCACCAAGTAATACTGCGGACGCGATCGAACCACGGTATTGACCGTCTAGGTACGGTTGAACTAAAGACAACACGAGCCGTGTGCCTCTTTGCTGGTGGAATGATTGGAACTGATCGGCTGTCGGACCCCCTTCGTCTAATAGGCGCTGCTCATGCATGGATGTTTACATCTTTGGGCGCGTTTGGTGACATTTCTGAACAGTCAAAGGGACTGTGTCTGTGATACAATATCCACAATTAGCATACATCTTCAGGAGTTCTGGGATCCGGGGTGATGCAAAACTTTTTTTCATGTGTGTATTTCGCAGACAGTATTCACATATGCTGCTCAATCTATCTACAGAGTTATATCATTGTATGGACATAGGTCAGGAGATATGACGACACAAAGACGTCATTAACATTGAGCTGCATGAAAACGAAAAGGCAGGGTGAAATTCGATAGAGATACAGGTGATATATTTGTGCAACTATGTGCTAAGTGGGTTAAATATATGTGATATGCGTGCACATGAGCAAAGTTATGGGTAAAAAGCTCGATTTTAACGAACTTGGCAAACATACTACTTACTACCTGGAAAGAAATGTTGTGGGGATACGAACCAATAATCTCCTTCTGGGATATGTGTGATAACGTGGAAAGAGAAAAGGGTAGGAGGAGATAGACACATATAGAGTGGAGGAGGAAATGGGCAGAAAGAGGAGAGAGGAAGAGATGGATAGAGAGAGGGGGAGGAGTAGGTGGACAGAGAGGGAGGAAGGGAGGAGGATATGGACAGAGAGGGGAGAAGGAGGAGATAAAGAGAGTAAGGAGGAGATAAAGGGGCCATGAGGAATTGGACAGATGGGAAGGAGGAGATGGACAGAGGAGAGGAGCAAATGGACAAGAGTGGAGAGGAGCAAATCACTGCAGAAAGGGGACTAGCTATGGGTCAGAGAGAGGAGTAGCAGGAAATGGACAGAAGGGGGGAGGGGAGGTTAGAGGAGGTGGATAGAGAGAGGGTAGAGAATGAGATTGACAGAGAGGGGGCAGGAGAGAGGGACAGAGAGACGAGGAAGGACTAGATGGACTAATAGAACTAGGATGAATATGCACCCAGGCAACGCCGGGTGCTAGGTAGTCTGTTATAAGATTCAGTGTGACTTAACACCCACCTTCTCGCGAAGAGCCTGCAGTGGCTCGAAAGCCACCTAATGGAAAAATAAAAGCACTATAATGTGGCAAGGGGCAGTTTTCGCTACTCAGTGGACCATTCTTTCTTTATTTACACTCTCAGCGTCTGGCAGCGCTGCACCTCTCAAGGTCTGAAAGCGGAGAGTTTGCTTAGGAAAGGATGAGGTTTTCCTCAAGAAGCGTATGGAAACGCACTCTCACTTCCATTACTGAGACCTTGAGAAACACGGAAAACCTTTGTCAGCTCTATAATCGTGCATTTACTTCCAGCAGTGGCATGAATTAGCCAGCAGATTTACTCGATATTTTGTAGTCATTTCACGAATTATTCTAAATGAATCTCATGTAAGTTCACTTTCGCCTAGTTTAAATTTTATAATATTATTGCTTTATACTTTTTATAGCTTTATACTTCCAATTTTTTACACTTTTAACAGTCTGAGGTCTTTAATCAATTTTTGAGGTCTTAATCCAGTTCTGGTTACTTTACGTAATTCCACTTTTATAGTTTTAATATTTTGTACTTTTTACAATTTACACAGCCTTTGTTGTACACTCTTAATATTTTTAATGATAAATTTCACATAATTTTACTTTCTTAATTTTGCGCGCGTTACTACAATGAAACGGCAAAAAAAACTGGTATAGGAATACGTATGCAAATACAGACATATGTAAGCAGGCAGAACACGGTGCTGCGGTTGGCAGCGTCTATGTTAGGCAACAAGCGTCTGGCGCAGTTGTTAGATCAGTTACTGCTGTTACAATGCCAGGTCATCGAAATGTAAGTAAATTTAAACGTAGTGTTATAGTCGGCACACAAGAGAGGTAGCGATGAAGTGGGGATTTTGCCGTACGACCATTTCACGAGTGTACTGTGAATATCAGGAATCCGGTAAAACATCAAGTCTCCGGAAAAAGATCCTGCAAGAACGGGACCAGCGACTGAAGAGAATCGTTCAAAGTGACAGAAGTGCAACAGTTCCGCAAATTGCTGCGGATTTCAGTGGAGGGCCATCAACAAGTGTCAGATTGCGAACCATTCAATGAAACATCATCAATATGTGTATTCAGAGTCGAAAGCCCACTCGTGTGCCCTTGATGACTGCACGACACAAGGCCTTACGCCTCGCCTAGGCCCGTCAATTCCTACAATGGACTGTTCACAACTGGGAACATGTTACCTGGTCGGACGAGTTTCGTTTCAAATTGTATCGAGCGGATGAACGTGTACGGGTGTGGAGACAACCTCACGAATCCATCGACACTGCATGTCAGCAGGGGACTGTTCAAGCTGGTTGAGGCGCTGTAACGGTGTGGGGTGTGTGCAGTTGGAGTGATAGGGGACCCCTGATACGTCTAGATATGACTCTGACAGGTGACACGTACGTAAGCATCCTGTCTGATCACATGCATCCATTCATGTCCATTGTGCTTCCGATGGACTTGGGCAATTCCAGCAGGTTGATGCGACATCATGCACTTCCAGAAATGCTACAGAGTGGCTCCAGGTACATTCTTCTGAGTTTAAACATTTCCGCTGGCCACCAAACTCTCCAGACATAAACATTACTGAGCATATCTGGGATGCCTTGCAACGTGCTGTTCAGGAGAGATCTCTATCCCCTCGTACTCTTACGCATTTATGGACAGCCCTGCAGGATACATGGTGTCAATTCCCTCTAGCACTACTTCAGACATTAGTCGAGTGCATGCCACGTCGTGTTGCGGGACTTCTGCGTGCTCGCGGGGGCTCTACACGATATTAGGTAGGTGTGCCAGTTTCTTTGGCTCTTCATTGTATAATTGTGGTATCATAGCCAGTCGATACGACAGAGGGGGAGGGGGCGAGGGGGTGAGCACTCGTTTCGTATACAGAGGATGGCACTAGAGGTTCCGTTGCTGTCCGACACCGGCAGCGATGACGACAGAACAGAGTGAGGTGGCGCAGTGGTTAGCACACTGGACTCGCATTCGGGAGGACGACGACTCAAATCCGTGTCCGGCCATCCTGATTTAGATTTTCCGTTGTTTCCCTAAATCGCTGCAGGCAAATGCCGGGATGGTTCCTTTGAAAGGGCACGGTCGCCTTCCTTCCCAATTCTTCCCTAATACGATGCGACCGATGACCTCGCTGTCTGGTCCCCTCCCTCTAGTCAACGAACGAACGAACGACAACGATAGGCGCCGCTCGACCCTTGCGTGCGCGATGCCACGCGCCCTCGGCTGACGCGCCACGGATAACGTGGATCAGAGACCGCCTGACTGCAGCTCTAGCCAGTTGTAGCTCAGTTCTTGCCCAGATCTGGAGTAGCTTCAGTTAGCAACAGTCAAGGATCGTCATAGTGCAGTCGCAACTATCTCTACGAAAGCAGAACATTAGAACTGGCCTCAAGACTTATGGTTGCTTCTACAGAGTGCTACAAAAACGTATGGCCAAACTTTCAGGAAACATTCCTCACACACAAATAAAGAAAAGAAGTTATGTGGACATGTGTCCGGAAACGCTTAATTTCCATGTTAGAGCTCATTTTAGTTTCGTCAGTATGTACTGTACTTCCTCGATTCACCGCCAGTTGGCCCAATTGAAGGAAGGTAATGTTGACTTCTGTGCTTGTGCTGACATGCGACTCATTGTTCTACAGTACTAGCATCAAGCACATCAGTACGTAGCATCAACAGGTTAGTGTTCATCACGAACGTGGTTTTGCAGTCAGTGCAATGTTTACAAATGCGGAGTTGGCAGATGCCCATTTGA
The DNA here is from genome assembly GCF_023898315.1 of Schistocerca nitens. Classification (NCBI taxonomy): domain Eukaryota; kingdom Metazoa; phylum Arthropoda; class Insecta; order Orthoptera; family Acrididae; genus Schistocerca; species Schistocerca nitens. The sequence goes on along the minus strand of NC_064616.1, from coordinate 861,416,326 downwards.
TATATGGATTAGCACGGGGCAATAGCCATGGCGCGGTACGTTTGTATCGAGACAGATTTCCAGAACGAAGGTGTCCCGACAGGTAGACGTTCGAAGCAATTGATCGGCGTCTTAGGGAGCACGGAACATTCCAGCCTATGACTCGCGACTGGGGAAGACCTAGAACGACGAGGACACCTGCAATGGACGAGGCAATTCTTCGTGCAGTTGACGATAACCCTAATGTGAGCGTCAGAGAAGTTGCTGCTGTACAAGGTAACGTTGACCACGTCACTGTATGGAGAATGCTACGGGAGAACCAGTTGTTTCCGTACCATGTACAGCGTGTGCAGGCACTATCAGCAGCTGATTGGCGTCCACGGGTACACTTCTGCGAATGGTTCATCCAACAATGTGTCAATCCTCATTTCAGTGCAAATGTTCTCTTTACGGATGAGGCTTCATTCCAACGTGATCAAATTGTAAATTTTCACAATCAACATGTGTGGGCTGACGAGAATCCGCACGCAGTTGTGCAATCAAGTCATCAACACAGATTTTCTGTGAACGTTTGGGCAGGCATTGTTGGTGATGTCTCGATTGGGCCCCATGTTCTTCCACCTACGCTCAATGGAGCACGTTATCATGATTTCATACGGGATACTCTACCTGTGTTGCTAGAATATGTGCCTTTACAAGTACGACACAACATGTGGTACATGCACGATGGAGATCCTGCACATTTAAGTCGAAGTGCTCGTACGCTTCTCAACAAGAGATTCGGTGACCGATGGATTGGTAGAGGCGGACCAATTTCATGGCCTCCACGCTCTCCTGACCTCAACCCTCTTGACTTTCATTTATGGGGGCATTTGAAAGCTCTTGTCTACGTAACCCCGGTACCAAATCTAGAGACTCTTCGTGCTCGTATTGTGGACGGCTGTGATACAATACGCCATTCTCCAGGGTTGCATCAGCGCATCAGGGATTCCATGCGACGGAGGGTGGATGCATGTATTCTCGCTAACGGAGGACATTTTGAACATTTCCTGTAACAAAGTGTTTGAAGTCAAGCTGGTACGTTCTGTTGCTGTGTGTTTCCATTCCATGATTAATGTGATTTGAAGAGAAGTAATAAAATGAGCTCTAACATGGAAAGTAAGCGTTTCCGGACACATGTCCACATAAGATATTTTCTTTCTCTGTGTGTGAGGAATGTTCCCTGAAAGTTTGGCCGTACCTTTTTGTAACACCCTGTATATAGTGAACTGCTGAAGTGTTTAATTTATTCTGGCTGTGCCAAGACTTGTATATGGAGTTAGACAAGGATGCCCTGTACCAGAGTTGAGTGAAATACAACATTTCTCTCAGTGATTGCGTTCTCTCATCCTTTTCATTTGTGCCTCAGAACCCACGTAGCTTCCTGATGGGACAGGGGTACTTTTGGCGACGATATTTTTCTTGATCACTTCAATGACGTATTAACAAATGTAAATCCGTTAAGCTCATGAAATCCCTACTACAGACCTTCTTTCCCTTCTCCCATCCACCTAACTCCAGTTTAATCCTCTCCCCCTCAACCCCACATCGGTCCCACTCCCCTCCTTCCACCATTTTACCTACTTAAAACACGAACCAAATTACATATCACAGTATTCTGATGTGAGGTTCTGACACAGACACGACCGTTTGTGACGCAACAACATAGGTAAATCTAAAATTTACGTCATAGTACATATTTATACTATTTTGTTCAATAACTGGCAGTACATATTTCATTTAAAAAAACAATGAGCTACTAGAACTGAAAAATGTTGTTCTTGTGGTCTTCACTCCAAAGACTGGTTTGATGCAGCTCTCCATGTTACTCTATCCTGTGCAAGCCTCGTCATCTCCAAGTAACTACTGCAACCTATATCCTTCTGAGTCTGCTTACTGTATTCCTTGGTCTCCCTCTAAGATTTTTACCCCCCCCCCCCCTGCTTTCCTCCAGTACTGAATTGGTGATCCCTTGATGCCTCAGAATGTGTCCTACCAACCGATCCCTTCTTCTAGTCAGGTTGTACCGCAAATTTGTCTTCTAGTAGAGCTGCATGCCCTCGGGGAAAATTTCGGCTGTTGTTGCCCTTGCTTTCAGCCGTTCGCAGTACCAGCACAGGCAAGACCGTTTTCGTTGATGTTACAAGGCCAGAATAGTAAATCACCCAGACTGTTGCCTCTGCAACTACTGAAAAGGCGACGGAAAAATAGACTATGTAAAATTGTTTTAAATGTATTTAAGTTCTCGCGTTACGAATATATCGGCTATAGTTCATTAAATTCGCTGAAATGAAAATAATGGAATCAATGTGCATGGTACCAGTGTAATTCAGTGACATGGCACTGAAATTCGTTTTGAAATGAAACTCAGCTGAAATGAATTGTCTTGACAGATGCAATTCCGTGATATAACTGGATTCTCCCGGTCATCACGGACAGTCGCCTCAACCAGTCAAGGCATGTCAGCACGCCTTAAGCTTCGTACCAAACATTCATTGTCACTTATGTACATCATCTGATCAAAAGCATCTGAGGTTGTGACTGTCTTTGGAGGGATGGCATCCCATTCTTCCTCAAGAGCCGAAATCAGAAAAGCTAGTGATGTTGGACGCTGAGATCCGGGCCGAAGTCGACGTTGTAATTCATCCCGAAGGTGTTCCACGGTGGCCGGTGTGGCCGAGCGGTTCTAGGCGCTACAGTCTGGAACCGCGCGACCGCTACGGTCGCAGGTTCGACTCCTGCCTTGGGCATGGATGCGTGTGATGTCCTTAGGTTAGTTAGGTTTAAGTAGTTCTAAGTTCTAGGGGACTGATGACCTTAGAAGTTAAGTCCCATAGTGCTCAGAGCCATTTTTTGAAGGTGTTCCACGGGGTTCAGGGCGAGACTCTGAGCAGGCCAGTTCATTTCAGGAATGTTATTGTCCTCTAATCATCGCCTTATAGATGCTGCTTAGTGACAGAATGCATTTTCATTACGACACAAACTGACATAGTCTCCGAACCATTCCTCTACTGTAAGAGTACAGAATGCTGTAAAATATGTTCATATCGTTCCGCAATTAGCGTTTTCTTAAGCACAATAAGAGTACCACAGCATGACCACGAAAAACATCCCCATACCGTAACACCAACTCCTCCATACTTCACTATTGGCACGACACATGATGACATTTAATGTTCTCCAGGAATTCGCCAAATCCAAAACCTTCCATCGGATTTCTACAAGCTGTAGCGTCATTCATCACCCAACTCACTCATTTCCAGTCATCCACTGTCCCGTGGGTCGCTCTTCACACCACCTCAAGTGTCGCTTAGCACTGACTACAGAAACTTCTAGCTTATGAGGAGCTACTCGAACTCTGTACCCCATTCTTCTCAACTACCTACACACAGCCATTGTGCTATCTAGACTGCTTGTAGCACTTTGGAACTCAAGGGTGATTTCTTCTGCTCGACGGTCCCTGTCCGTCAATACACTACGTCTGCCTGGTCTTGGTTTAGCTATAGTTGTTCCTTCGCGTTTCCACTTTACAATCACGTCACCAACAGTCGACTAGCGCAGCTATAGAAGGGTTGAGACGACTCTGATGGATCTGTTAATTAGGTGATGTCTAGTGTCTAGGCCACCTTCGAAGTAGCTGAGCTCCCCTCACCAACTCACTCCGCTGTTACTGCTTCTCCACTGACAACGCAGTGCTATGCGACTCCTGGTGCCTCTCGTGACTTCTATTGGTCAACTCAGCATTATATAGAGATTCCCGGATACTTTTGATCAGATCGTGTATGTTGTTGTTGTGGTCTTCAGTCCTGAGACTGGTTTGATGCAGCTCTCCATGCTACTCTATCCTGTGCAAGCTTCTTCATCTCCCAGTACCTACTGCAACCTACATCCTTCTGAATCTGCTTAGTGTATTGATCTCTTGGTCTCCCTCTACGATTTTTACCGTCCACGCTGCCCTCCAATGCTAAATTTGTGATCCCTTGATGCCTCAAAACATGTCCTACCAACCGATCCCTTCTTCTAGTCAAGTTGTGCCACAAACTTCTCTTCTCCCCAATCCTATTCAATACCTCCTCATTAGTTACGTGATCTACCCACCATATCTTCAGCATTCTTCTGTAGCACCACATTTCGAAAGCTTCTATTCTCTTCTTGTCCAAACTGGTTATCGTCCATGTTTCACTTCCATACATGGCTACACTCCATACAAATACTTTCAGAAACGACTTCCTGACACTTAAATCTATACTCGATGTTAACAAATTTCTCTTCTTCAGAAACGATTTCCTTGCCATTGCCAGTATACATTTTATATCCTCTCTACTTCGACCATCATCAGTTATTTTACTCCCTAAATAGCAAAACTCCTTTACTACCTTAAGTGTCTCATTTCCTAATCTAATCCCCTCAGCATCACCCGATTTAATTTGACTACATTCCATTATCCTCGTTTTGCTTTTGTTGATGTTCGTCTTATATCCTCCTTTCAAGACACTGTCCATTCCGTTCAACTGCTCTTCCAAGTCCTTTGCTGTCTCTGACAGAATTACAATGTCATCGGCGAACCTCGAAGTTTTTACTTCTTTTCCATGAATTTTAATACCTACTCCGAATTTTTCTTTTGTTTCCTTTACTGCTTGCTCAATATACAGACTGAATAACATAGGGGAGAGGCTACAACCCTGTCTCACTCCTTTCCCAACCACTGCTTCCCTTTCATGCCCCTCGACTCTTATAACTGCCATCTGGTTTCTGTACAAATTGTAAATAGCCTTTCGCTCCCTGTATTTTACCCCTGCCACCTTCAGAATTTGAAAGAGAGTATTCCAGTTAACGTTGTCAAAAGCTTTCTCTAAGTCTACAAATGCTAGAAACGTAGGTTTGCCTTTTCTTAATCTTTCTTCTAAGATAAGTCGTAAGGTTAGTATTGCCTCACGTGTTCCAACATTTCTACGGAATCCAAACTGATCTTCCTCGAGGTCCGCTTCTACCAGTTTTTTCATTCGTCTGTAAAGAATTCGCGTTAGTATTTTGCAGCTGTGACTTATTAAACTGATAGTTCGGTAATTTTCACATCTGTCAACACCTGATTTCTTTGGGATTGGAATTATTATATTCTTCTTGAAGTCTGTGGGTATTTCGCCTGTCTCATACATCTTGCCCACCAGATGGTAGAGTTTTGTCATGACTGGCTCTCCCAAGGCCATCAGTAGTTCTAATGGAATGTTGTCTACTCCCGGGGCCTTGTTTCGACTCAGGTCTTTCAGTGCTCTGTCAAACTCTTCACGCAGTATCTTATCTCCCATTTCATCTTCATCGTGTATATCCCTTATTTTTCCGAAGAAACAACCGGACGTCCTCCCTTCGGGAATTGCTCCACCATAGGAATGGGTGTGACAGAGAATAGTGACATGACTGCCCTAGCAGTGGCGTCAATTCTGGGAAATTAAATTAATATCGATGAAATGCAATGACAAAAAATGACATGAGCGAAATGGTGGCCTTACAATATAATGAATAAGTCGCTACATATGAAACTTTCTGCCAGACCAAAATTGTGAAGACATATTTATCGTATTTTGCAGGTTTGCGAGTTTATTGTCTGAAGCTCTCGTCACCTACAGTGATATGACGATTAAGATATTGTCGGGAAGCAAGCTTTGGTGTAAAATGAAAATCTTCACATTAATATCTTTCATGTTTTACGCTACATATTTCTCTCTGCAGGCTTTTTGCCAAAACTTTACATTCAACTGCGATCACAGTCTTGTCATTTTTTGAAAATTATTAAGGTTTTCGCAGCAACAATAAGGTAGTAATCACTTGACTGACTAGTAAATTAAAAACGTTTTCGAAATTTGTCTTCTACAAATTTATTCCGAAATGTACCTCTGAAAACACTGAGAATCACGCCGAACAAAAATCTTATAATCTCCAGGAGACATCATGTTAATACCACGCAACACCACCTCTGGTCTTGAGAGTCGATAAGTTTCTTCACGTATGCCATAGCGTGCTAAATCCACTCATTAGTGATTAGATCCTGTAGAGCACCTAAACTGCGATGATCTCCATTGCTACATTTCACCCGCTGCTCCAGACATTTATTATGAGATTAAGATCGTGTGATTTAACGGGTCAGTTTAGATGCGATAGGGTGCCTGAGTTTCGTCGAACCAAAAACGTACACATGAGGCACTGTGAGCACAGCTGTTGTCATCTTGAAAGACGGGAGTATCCACAACATACTCACCGTAAAAATGATGAAAAAAGGGCTATTCTCGTCACCGAGAACGTTGAAATAAATATTTCGGTTCTTTTTCACGGTAACCTGAACGAGTGGACCTAAGTACTTTTGTACGAAAAACACCCCCGAAACTTCACAGAACCACTTACGGTTTGAACTACACTCTCCACAAACCGTGGGTACATTCTTCGTCAGCCACTGTCCAGTTTTTGTGTTTGGACCATGGAACACGTGCATCTCGATGTGCCCTCTGTGAGTAATAACCTTTTTCGAGGTATTCGACTCTAAAATTCCACCACATGCAGTCCCCTTTCTTGACTTTCACTCGGAAACTGATTGAGATGGACCGAAATTTACTGAGAACAGACATTTCTGCTGGCCTTGAAGCCGATTGTCATTTACAAGGGGTGACACTTGTTTTCGCCTCTTACAGCCACTGTTCTTACACCTCGCCCCGTAGCTGCGAGTGGGAAACCATTCTTTGAAGGCACCTTGGACAGTCCACGTTGATATACCAACAATTCGGGCAACTTCATTCGTAATATTGTCATCGGCACTTCCAAACATGACAGCTCCTTTCTGCTATTCGCTCATGTCTCCAGTTCAACACATCGTACTGTACTGAGCCATTAAACTGGCTCACACATACAAATGACTTCACTTCCTTGATTTACATAAGCGTTGGAGGGTGACGTGACAGTCCACAAGTTGGACACCATCTACGACGTTACAAAGCGACCAGAGTCCTCTTTTAAGGGGGAGGCTGGTATTCTGCTGGCGAGCTCGTATAAAGCTGCGAGGGTCTTATACTGAAGAACCAAAGAAAGTGGTATATCTGCCTATTATCGTGTAGGGCTCCCGCGAGTACGCAGAACTGCCGCAGCACGACTTGGCATAGACTCGACGTAGTGCTGGACGCAATTGCCACCGTAAATGTTCATGTCTGGGGAGTTTGGTAGCCAGCAGAAGTACTTAAACTCAGGAGAGTGTTCGTGGAGCCACTCTAGCAATTCCGGACGTGTGGGGTGTCGCATTGTCGTGCTGGAATTGCCCAAGCCCGTCCAAATGCACAATGGACATGAATGAATGCAGGTGATACGTATGTGTCACATCTAGACGTATCAGGGGTCCCATATCACTACAACTGCACACGCCCCACACCGTTACAGAGCGTCCACCAGCTTGAACAGTCCCCTGCTGACATGCAGGGCCCATGGATTCATGAGGTTGTCTCTGTAACCGTACACGCCCATCAGCTCGAAAAAATTTGAAACGAAACTCGTTCGACCAGGCAACATGTTTCCAGTCATCACAGTCCAATGTCGATGTTCACGGACACAGGCGAGGCGGAAAAGATTTGTGTCGTGTCGTCATCAAGGGTACACGAGGGGGCCTTCGGCTTCGAAAGTTCATATCGATGATGTTTCGTTGAATGGGTCGCACGCTGACACTTATTGATGCCCCAGCATTGAAATCTGCAGCAATATGCGGAAAGTTGCATTTCCGTCGCGCTGAACGATTCTCTTCGGTCGTCGTTGGTTCCGTTCTTGCATGATCTTTTTCCGGCCGCAGCAGTCTTGGAGATTTAATGTTTTACTGGATTCCTGATATTGACAGGACACTCATGAAATGGTCATACTACGGGAAAATCCCCACTTCATCGCTACCTCGGAAATGCTGTGTGCCATCGCTCGTGCACCAGCTATAACACCACGTTCAAAATCATTTAAATCTTGATGACCTGCCATTGTAACAGTAGTAACCGATCTAACAACTGCAACAGACACTTGTTGTCCTGTATAGCCGTTGCCGACCGCAGCATCGTTTTCTGCCTGTTTACATCTCTATATTTGAATACGCATGCCTTTACCAGTTTCTCTGGCACTTCAGTGTGTAATGAAATGAAACCTACGCAAGAACCAATTATTCCAGGCGAATTTGATGCTCAGCGCACTGTACAGGATATCTTAATTGAAAATTGTTATTCTTTCAGTACATGAACAATAACTATGCAGTATGAGGGCTATTTGAGAGAAATTGGGAGAATACTGCTCGTGTTTGGTATTTTACTTTCAAATTCGTAAGTGAAAAACGCAAATAACACGACAGTTAAGATTCGCCATATTCAAGAACCTATGAGTATGCATAATCCCATTTAAAGAAACCTTCATGTACGAATATACTACCACAAGCCTTGTATTATTTGACTAAACTGGTGTGCAAAAATTACGAACTAAAGTGACTTCCGCATGACGTATGATTGCCAACTAATACAGCTCGATGGGTCTTTATACATAGAAAGAAAGGCTGCAGCATAGTACTGAAGGTAAATCAAAGAAATATGGGATCAGTCGAACGGAAATAACAGTTTTATTCAGACAGTAATTGCAATGAAGCGCTTCATTGTGGTCCCCTGGACACTACAAAAGACGGGACATGGTCCTTGATATGGTGCGTGATCACCACAGACGGCAGTGTATGAGCTGCAACGTGCTTCCAGGCTGTGCCCAAGATTGATAATGAATTCTTATGGCACAGCGTTCCATTCCTCCAGTAGCGCGGTTGACACCTGTTGGTTGGGCGTTGGTGCATGTGGACGTACTGCGATACGTCTCCTCAACGCATCGCACATGTGCTCGGTGGGACTTAAGCTAGGGGAGGCAAATATAAAGACTCCTTTGAAAAAAGGAAAAAAATTTTTTTGTATATTCACTGTTGTGGGTAAATACATACAGCGTACACAGGGCGATGTGTGAAACTGATAGCGATTACACGCTTCCGCTGTTGTAGAAATCTGCTCCAGATGCTGCAGATACCGTGTTGAGCTGAAAGTGGTACCCAAAATACGGAGAAATATTCTTCGGGGCTGTGTTGCATAGCAATTAGATTGCTTTCAGTTCTGAGAAATGTCCAGGTACTATTGTGGATTTGAATGATCCATGAAGTGACTTCTTTTCCGAAGAAAACATCGAACTATTTCACTAGAACTGAACGCTCCCGTCGGAGCTGTTCTCAAGCTGGTGTTTATTAGTAAATCACAATAGAAGTACATCGCTGGGTGTATAATAACACGTACCTTCTTGAAATGAACAATATTTTTTGTTCTATTAACTGATTTCCTTACATATACACTTATATTTTACAATGTGAATCAAAAACTCGCAATGGCGTCGATTTTTACATCACAAGAATGGCTCTCCTCTCCTCATATTTTTTCACTTAAGAAGAACAAAAGCTCTATCTCCTAAGAATAATTATGTGAGCGCTGACCGCCACAGACTAATAAACAATATCTTTGTCTCTTCCGTTCTATCTCGCACTGTCACAGCAAGTTACGCTGCATGATACATCATATATGCCCCTCTTGTGGACGAACGTTTTTGGGCAAAAACAAACACGAGCGTTCACACAACACTATATACACTCCTGGAAATTGAAATAAGAACACCGTGAATTCATTGTCCCAGGAAGGGGAAACTTTATTGACACATTCCTGGGGTCAGATACATCACATGATCACACTGACAGAACCACAGGCACATAGACACAGGCAACAGAGCATGCACAATGTCGGCACTAGTACAGTGTATATCCACCTTTCGCAGCAATGCAGGCTGCTATTCTCCCATGGAGACGATCGTAGAGATGCTGGATGTAGTCCTGTGGAACGGCTTGCCATGCCATTTCCACCTGGCGCCTCAGTTGGACCAGCGTTCGTGCTGGACGTGCAGACCGCGTGAGACGACGCTTCATCCAGTCCCAAACATGCTCAATGGGGGACAGATCCGGAGATCTTGCTGGCCAGGGTAGTTGACTTACACCTTCTAGAGCACGTTGGGTGGCACGGGATACATGCGGACGTGCATTGTCCTGTTGGAACAGCAAGTTCCCTTGCCGGTCTAGGAATGGTAGAACGATGGGTTCGATGACGGTTTGGATGTACCGTGCACTATTCAGTGTCCCCTCGACGATCACCAGTGGTGTACGGCCAGTGTAGGAGATCGCTCTCCACACCATGATGCCGGGTGTTGGCCCTGTGTGCCTCGGTCGTATGCAGTCCTGATTGTGGCGCTCACCTGCACGGCGCCAAACACGCATACGACCATCATTGGCACCAAGGCAGAAGCGACTCTCATCGCTGAAGACGACACGTCTCCATTCGTCCCTCCATTCACGCCTGTCGCGACACCACTGGAGGCGGGCTGCACGATGTTGGGGCGTGAGCGGAAGACGGCCTAACGGTGTGCGGGACCGTAGCCCAGCTTCATGGAGACGGTTGCGAATGGTCCTCGCCGATACCCCAGGAGCAACAGTGTCCCTAATTTGCTGGGAAGTGGCGGTGCGGTCCCCTACGGCACTGCGTAGGATCCTACGGTCTTGGCGTGCATCCGTGCGTCGCTGCGGTCCGGTCCCAGGTCGACGGGCACGTGCACCTTCCGCCGACCACTGGCGACAACATCGATGTACTGTGGAGACCTCACGCCCCACGTGTTGAGCAATTCGGCGGTACGTCCACCCGGCCTCCCGCATGCCCACTATACGCCCTCGCTCAAAGTCCGTCAACTGCACATACGGTTCACGTCCACGCTGTCGCGGCATGCTACCAGTGTTAAAGACTGCGATGGAGCTCCGTATGCCACGGCAAACTGGCTGACACTGACGGCGGCGGTGCACAAATGCTGCGCAGCTAGCGCCATTCGACGGCCAACACCGCGGTTCCTGGTGTGTCCGCTGTGCCGTGCGTGTGATCATTGCTTGTACAGCCCTCTCGCAGTGTCCGGAGCAAGTATGGTGGGTCTGACACACCGGTGTCAATGTGTTCTTTTTTCCATTTCCAGGAGTGTAGTTGATTGTTTATGACGCTGTATTAATGTCCACTAGAGTATTAATGTCCACTATATTTCTTATGATATTTTGGTATTAGTGAATGACTATCTAAATGGAAATTATAGATTTGGGTGCATGTACTGCTGACAAAGCCTGTGCTGCTTGAAAATTCCTGATGGAGCTTATATGCATAGCTTACATGCTTGTTTTTATTCATTTGTCGAGGATGGCATGAGATGTGATCAGAAACCTTTTTCATCATCACTCAAAGCTTCTGTCGCTCGCCTTGGGATGTCTCAAACGGATAATCTAGCCATTCGGCCAAGCCCCACAAAGGAAAACCAACGAAAACCTCGGGGTAGATTTACCATCCTCGTATTTCTCATTTGCAAAGAAAGTTAATTGAATTACAATGGAAAAAAATATTTACAGTATGGATTTTTTTAATGAATTTAAACACTGTTCACAAAAGAAACACAACACTGTTAATCTTCTGTGTCTTGAGGTGAACCGTCGACGCGTTGGTTTACGTCCATCTACGATTCCCTTCTATCTCTCATCTCCGGGTAACTGATTGAATTCTATTCCCATTTCACCGTTTCCTCGTGGGTATTATGGTTTTCCGCATATGGTTAACATGAAAATAAGAGTCAGTGTAAGTTCCGTGGAAAAAGTGTTTGATCTATGCTGAGCTGAAATAGAATATAATCTAAAGTTCTTTCTAATTCTCTGTTCCGAATTCGAAATATTCGGAAGTCGTAAGGTGTTCTTCATTTCTATCAACAACCCTAGAATGCACTATACACAAATACAACTGGTGCTGCCGTGTCAACTTATGCTCGTCATCTTTCAGATGGACTTTAACACTTGTTGATGTGCTTATAACTGAAAGGCATTCGCTCAGTTGGTAACTTCGCGAGCAACAATTGACATAACATAATTTACATACACAGGTATGTTACAACAATAGTACAATTATAAAGACAATGTCCATCACAAAAGATTGAAACAAAGTAATAGGCGTCCTTTTAAAACTGAGAACGGGTTACCCCTTCCGAACAGCATGACTTCAGCTCAGCGAGTAAAAAAGCAAATACAAACATATACTGACATTGTTAAATAGACGTAAGAAAAAATATCTTGCCATAGACCAGATTCATTTGAGTCACTAACCAATGGTCATTATGTATTGTGAAACCTGATTGAAGTTACTATCAACTAAATAAAAATTTTTTAAAAGAAATCAATCATACTATAGCTAAATTTTCTGCATACTGAAAAGAAAACTTATCTTTACAGTGGAAACCAAATACATTATGTCTGCATATCTCTCGTACATTATGCCTGAAAAGAAAAACAAACTGCTAAATTGCAAAAAGAAAGAAACTATCCTAAGTATGATTCATAGGTTTAATGAAAATTCTCTAATCAATATTATTTGATGAGAATAGTATCTTCAAGCTTCAGAATCTTCAGTCATCATGAAATTGCTTAAACAAGTGATGAGGATACATTCCTTCCACCTTTCCATTCTTCACATCCTTCAAAACATAAGTTCCTGGATGGGGTATTTTCGTAATCACAAATGGTCCTTGATACAATAACTGCCATTTTGTGTTCTTCCTCTGTATAAGTGAAGCATTAGGATGAGTTTTACTAAAACTTGGTCTTTCACTTTATATGTTTTTATTTTTCCAAGTCGATTGTCGAAATATATTTTCATTTTTCTTGCCTTGTCCATTATATTGAGTAAGGATTGTCGTACTTTACTTTGTAGGTCTATTTTGTTAATAGCTACTTTAGGAATTGGTCGAATCCAGTCATTATGTTCCTGTTTTCCAAACATCAGTTCGTATGGGGTGTATTCTGTCTTAGTATGTGGCATATTGTTTACAATTTCCTGAAAATCGTGAAGATAATCGATCCATTCGGGTTGCTGGTTGTGGCAATATGTTCTCATGAAACGGTTTAATTCACGAAAAATTCGTTCCACGGGACCGCCGAAGGGTTAGAATTTGTTTTATACCACAACTGGTTAATGTTTGCCTCCAACGAAATGCAGTGAACATTGACCCATTGTCAGAAAGAATAGCCTCTGGTTTGTCTACCTTGACTATATAATCCTTGACCAGCTTCTTGGCTATGGATGCAGCAGTAGCTGATTTTAATGGATAAAGTTTGACACACTTAGTGAATACAGGGTGAGTCACCTAACGTTACCGCTGGATATATTTCGTAAACAACATCAAATACTGACGAACCGATTCCACAGACCGAAAGTGAGGAGAGGGGCTAGTGTAATTCTTTAATACAAACCATACAAAAATGCACGGAATTATGTTTTTTAACACAAACCTACGTTTTTTTAAATGGAACCACGTTAGTTTTGTTAGCACATCTGAACATATAAACAAATACGTAATCAGTGCCGTTTGTTGCATTGGAAAATGATAATTACATCCGGAGATATTGTAACCTAAAGTTGACGCTTGAAACCTCCTACGTTCAGTTGCGTGTTGTAACAAACACGGGCCACGGTCGGCGAGCAGCATCTGCAGGGACATGTTTACGATGACCACTGTGTTTACGAGTGTGGCTGTAGTGCACTGTTGAGGTTTGGTCTAGCTGTCGCAGTGTCGGCATGTAGCGCTTGCTGCTATTGTTATTCTGCATTCGTGTCCGCACGCAGACCAACTGTAGTACACCGTGTTACCAGACTTCTGTGATAGTGTAGTGTTGTAGGAACTGTGACCATGGTGTATTCGAACTCTGAAAAGGCGGAGATGATACTCATCTATGGCGAGTGTCGACGAAATGCAGCTGAAGCCTGCAGGGTGTATGCAGAACGGTACCCCGACAGAGAGCATCCAACGTGCCGCACATTGCAAAACATCTACCGCCAACTGTATGCAACAGGTATGGTCGTAGCACGCAAACGGGTCCGTAACAGGCCCGTCACAGGAGAAGCGGGTGCAGTTGATGTGTTAGCTGCTGTTGCCATGAACCCACACATGAGTACACTGGACATTGCGAGAGCCGGTGGACTGAGTCAAAGTAGTGTCATGCGCATACTGCATCGTCACCGCTTTCACCCGTTTCATGTGTCACTACATCAGCAAGTACATAGTGATGACTTTAATCATCGAAAGCAATTCTGTCAATGGGCATTAACAGAGAATGCGTTGCAGTTCTACCTGTTTACCGATGAAGCGGGTTTCACAAACCACGGGGCAGCGAATCTACGGAACATGCATTACTGGTCCGTGGACAATCCTCGCTGGCTCAGAGAGGTAGAACGACAGCGACCGTGGACTGTAAATGTATGGTGCGGAATCATTGGCGACCACCTCATTGGTCCTCACTTCATTGCAGTGGCCCAAACAGCTGCAACATACATCGCGTTTCTACAGAATGATCTGCCAACGTTGCTCGAAAATGTCCCACTGGAAACGCGTCGACGTATGTGGTATCAGCATGATGGTGCACCTGCACATCCCACAATTAACACTAGGCTGACCCTTGACAGGATGTTCGACGGGCGTTTCATAGGACGTGAAGGACGTATAAATTGGCCAGCCCGTTCTCCTGATCTTACACCTCTGGACTTCTTTCTGTGGGGTACGTTAAAGGAGAATGTGTACCGTGATGTGCCTACAACCCCAGGGAATATGAAACAACGTATTGTGGCAGCCTGCGGCGACATTACACCAGAAGTACTGCGGCATGTACGACATTCATTACGCCAGAGATTGCAGTTGTGTGCAGCAAATGATGGCCACCACATTGAACATCTTTTGGCCTGACATGTCGGGACACACTCTATTCCACTCCGTAATTGAAAACGGAAACCACGTGTGTACGTGTACCTCACTCCTCATGGTAATGTACATGTGCGTCCGTGAAAAAGACCAATGAAAAGGTATTAGCATGTGGACGTAATGTGCTGTTCCAGTCTCTTCTGTACCTAAGGTCCATCACCGTTCCCTTTGGATCCCTACGTAATTCGGTGCTCACCGATACACACGATCGAACAGCGGAGGAGTGGTACTCAAGCGTCAACTTTAGGTTACAATATCTCCGGATGTAATTAACATTTTACAATGCAACAAACGGCACTGATTACGTATTTGTTTATATGTTCAGATGTGGTAACAAAACTAACGGGGTTCCATTTAAAAAAAACGTAGGTTTGTGTTAAAAAACATACTTCCGTGCATTTTCTTATAGTTTGTATTAAACAATTACACTAGCCCCTCACCTCACGTTCGGTCTGTGGAATCGATTCGTCAGTATTTGATGTGGTTTACGAAATATATCCAGCGGTAATATGTTAGGTGACCCACCCTGTATATCAAGAAAAGCTACAATATATTTTCTTCCTCCCCTTGATGATGGTAGAGGACCACAGACGTCGACCAAAATGATTGACAGCGGTTCAGTGGGTATAATAGGATGTAGGAAATCTTTCACACAAAAATTTCCTGGTTTGGCTAGCTGACAAATTTTACATTTCCTTAACTGTCTGTGTACTTTCCTGCGAATATTTGGGAAGTAGCAATATGCTTGAATCTTCCGAGCACACTTTAATACTCCAAACTGTCCCCAAGTGATGTGCGTGTGCAAAATTAAGTCATTCTCATTCTTCTCGGGAATACACACCTTCCAATTATATGAATCAAGATGCCCTTTGAAAAATAAGACGTCGTCTTCAACTTTGTACAGTCTCTTCAGATCATCGTTTCCAGGCTTTGCTAAAGTTTCCTTTATTGAATGCCAACGAGGATCTTCATTCTGTAGTTTTTCCATGTTCTTACACATGTCAAGAAAATGTTTCCTATATATTCTATCAGTCATTATAAGAACATTAAATTCGGACGGATTGTCCGTGATGTTGATAGTTGACAAATCTCCATCTGGCATTCTAGACAGTGCATCGGCGATGAAATTATCCTGTCCGCTTATATATTTAATTTCAAATTGAAACTCTTGGAGTGAGAGCATTCATCTTACTAATCTTGGATGTAATAATTTACATGTTTGCAAAAAACTTAACGCTTTGTGGTCACAGTATACTGTTGTCTTCGCTCCGTATAAGTAATAGTAAAATTTCTTAAATGACCAGACTACGGCCAATGCTTCCCTTTCGGTAATCGTATATGTTCTTTCACAAGCAGTTAAGAGTCGGCTAGCAAAAGCTATTGGACAGAAAGTTGATTTTCTATCTATCATCTTTACTTGGAAGAGGCATGAACCATTCCAATTTCCGAAGCATCTGCCATTAAACCGAATTCTTAGCTCATATCTGGATGACATAATATTTGTGAATTGACTAAGGCATGTTTTATTGCTTCAAATGCATTCTGACATTGTTGCGTCCACACCCACGGAGTATTTTTGCGCAACAAGTTGTACAACGGTTCTGCATTAATAGAGTGGTCGTGAATGAAACGCCTGAAAAAAGAGACAACTCCGAGGAAGCCCTTTAATTGCCTTTTTGTTGTTGGAACTGCAAAGTTTTTGATTGCCTTCAGTTTCTCGGAGTCCGGTAAGATGCCTTTTCCATTTATAAGATGACCCAAAAATTTGATTTTATCTCGAGCAAAATGGGACTTTTGCAGATTTGTGGTTATGCCTGCTTCCTTGAAACGTTCTAACACTCTTCTCAATAAATCAACGTGCTCCTTCCATGTGGTCGTAGCTATGAGCATGTCGTCCACAAACAAAGTTAAATTGCTTCGAAGTGCAGGTCCCAATGCGTAATCTAGAGCATTTATAAAAACTCCTGAGCTCACGTTTAGCCCGAAAGGTAAAACCTTAAATTGATAGCTTCTACCTGCATGTACAAACGCGGTGTACTTTTTGATGGTTCGTCTAGAGCCACCTGCCAAAATGAACTTCTCAGATCAATATTTGTTAAGTATTTTATCACCTCGAACTTTTGAATTAGCTCATCGATATTTTCCGGATGAGTTCGCACGGGCACGATAATCTTATTTATCTGCCGTGCGTCTAGCACGAGACGAACTTTTCCTCCCTTTTTCGAGACAACATGAAGCGGACTACAGTATGGACTCGTCGAAGGTTCGATCAGATCCCATTCAAGCATCTGGTGGATTTCCGCATCAACTGCCTTTCGTTGGTGCCACGGTACTGGATAAAAAATACGGCAGAAAACTTGATGTGGTATCACATCTAAATGGCATGTGTATCCCTTGATTACACCAGGTCTTTCTTGAAAGACTTCATGATATTCCTCTAGAAGATCATATAATTGCTTTCTTTGATGTTGTTGCAAATATTCAGGTTCTTGCACCTTTTCATATATCATATCTTCAGGGTTTAAAACTGGTTGCAAGTAATTAATTTGGTAATACCGTGCAGGTATGCTATGTATCCACTTCATTTGCAGCTTTCGTCCCTGACAATACTTTCCATGGGTACTATATTCCCTGAGAAGATTCACTTGATTTTTCTGGTCCATTATTGTAAAACTGGCACGGCCTAGAGAAAAATCGATATGCCAATTTCTCTCTCTAAATTCATCTATACCCAGGATACAGTCCTCAACCAATTTTTCTATTACAAGGAACGTGCAGTTTATAGCTACATTTCCTATATCTAACTGGAGTTGAGTCTGCACTTTAACCTGAGAAGACTTATGACCAGTAGGACCTACAATTCTACAACACTGAACAGGAAAAATTGGTGGATTTGCTTTCTGAAGTATTCTTTGAAATAACTTCTCAGAAACGACATTTACTGCTGCTCCCGTATCTAAAGTAACTTGCACAGTAATGCCTTCAATTGCCGCCTGAATTTTCGCAACAGGTTCCGTGATATGTTCCTCTTGACAGGGCATCATATCCTGCTGAAGTTCTTCTATTAATAATCTGCCATCATTGTACTGAAAAAAATTGACGCTTGAATTTCCGTCCCTCAAAACTTCCTCGACTGCACCGTCGGGGCTTCTGACAGTCGAGTTTAGTTTGACGATTGTCCATTATTAGTAATGAAGTTTGTGGTTGGTTGTGATATTCTTGGGTTGGTTGCTGATATCGGCGTTTTTGCTGATAATTCCCTTCTTGATAGTATCCTTTCCTCTTCTTATTATTCTGCCTCCATTTCCGTTTATATGTTTGTTCACATTGTTGGTCATGATTACACTGGTCGGGATTTTCGTTACCAAATTTCACGTTTTTCTGGAAATAATTCACCTGTGGGTTTGGTGAATTGTGTGCGAAAGGTTTGTTTCCATACTGTTTGTTGTTACTATTGTATTTGTTAGGTTGGTAACTTGGTTTGTTATAGCGCACACGTGATTCTTCGAACAGAATGTCTATTGAAACCAATGTGGCTAGAAAATCTTCCACATGTTGTTCAGGCACATGTAGAAGTTTTTCCTTAATTTCAAGTGGAAGTTTGCCCATTAATATTCGAATGATATCCTGCGTCGGGATTGGTTCATTCCAGTATTTGCTTTTATTTATATGCTTCTCGAAATACTTTCTTAAAGATCCATTTTTGAAAGAAAAAGGTTGTGGGTCAAAAACTTCCTTACGTAGTCTTTCTTGTACTCCCTTATTCCAGTATTTGTGCAATAAAGCCCGTTCAAATTAGTCATTATCTTGACACCAATCGGATGCTTCTGACGCCCACATCGATCCATCTCCATGTATGAATCCTGCAACGTACATAATTTTTTGTTGCTCAGTCCACATTCGCGGCAATATCCCTTTAAATTGCTTGATAAATACCACGGGATTGATCGACTTCCTTTCGGGAATAAATATCTGGAATTGACGATATTTAAGCATTTTTTCTTCATACATAGTCACAGGTGTATTCTGGTGGCTACTTCGCGGTGAATGATAATCTCGATAATTTGTTTCTGGTTGATTACGTGAATATGCACCAATACATGGATATTGTTGCATGGATTCGGTTTCACTGGTTTCATCAGGAATAACGTCTGCTTTTGATAAACTGCAAGTAGTATGTGCCCCTCTAGTATTAACTAGACCCTGCTGGCATGCTTTTAATGTATTTTCTATCTTTGCTTTCCAAGCAGGAAATTCATCTCCTATATTCTCCTTAATCTCTTTAACTTCTGCTTTAAGTTGTTCTTGTGCAGCTTCGTTGTTAACTTGCACGTTAGAAACCGTTTCTTTCAAGGTTTTGTCAACATAATTTCGCACTGTCTCGGTTTGCTCTTTCGCCCAATCTTCAATGTCCTTAGAGAATGCGATCTTATGTTCATTGAAAAGTTTCTCTATGTGTTTCTCGCCTTCGAGACTGAGAGTGTCTATCCTCCGAGTAAGCTCAATGACAGCTTGCTCGTTATCGTGCTTAATTGTATTCACGTCCTGCGCGAAAGAGGGATCCTTTATTGTATGATTATATGATAGCGGAGCAAACACTGGTAGCAGTTACTTCTGTAAAATATCTGGGAGTATGCGTGCGGAACGATTTGAAGTGGAATGATCATATAAAATTAATTGTTGGTAAGGCGGGTACCAGGTTGAGTTTCATTGGGAGAGTGCTTAGAAAATGTAGTCCATCAACAAAGGAGGTGGCTTACAAAACACTCGTTCGACCTATACTTGAGTATTGCTCATCAGTGTGGGATCCGTACCAGATCGGGTTGACGGAGGAGATAGAGAAGATCCAAAGAAGAGCGGCGCGTTTCGTCACAGGGTTATTTGGTAACCGTGATAGCGTTACGGAGATGTTTAACAAACTCAAGTGGCAGACTCTGCAAGAGAGGCGCTCTGCATCGCGGTGTAGCTTGCTCGCCAGGTTTCGAGAGGGTGCGTTTCTGGATGAGGTATCGAATATATTGCTTCCCCCTACTTATACCTCCCGAGGAGATCACGAATGTAAAATTAGAGAGATTAGAGCGCGCACGGAGGCTTTCAGACAGTCGTTCTTCCCGCGACCCATACGCGACTGGAACAGGAAAGGGAGGTAATGACAGTGGCACGTAAAGTGCCCTCCGCCACACACCGTTGGGTGGCTTGCGGAGTATAAATGTAGATGTAGATGTAGATGAATAGTGTTCTGTACATGAATAACTTCTTGCACTTGATGATTTAGTGTATCTTGACGACATAAGATGTCTTTGTATTTGCTTGTTAATTCCTGATACTGTTGTTCTTGTGTAACTATGAGTTGTGCTTGACTGGCAATCAAGTGACTCTGTTTTGTTTCCAAACTCTGGAATTTTTCAGTAATCTTATCATTTATTTCTTTTAGTTTATTAGATTGCTCCTGAACCAAATTAAATTGCGCACTCTCCAATACTTGGAATCTACGATTCATGCCTTTTGCAAACGTGGATTGCGTGGTTTCCAATGCCTGGAATCTGCGATTCATATCGTTTGCAAACGTGGATTGTGTGGTTTCCAATGCTTTAATCCCTTGTGTTATGACAGTCAAACTTGACATCAGCTGGGATAACAAATCGGTATTCTATGCAATTGACGATTGCACTGGGCTTAATGAGGATTGTACCGACACAATTTTCGGTACAGTCATTTCGTTTTCGTACGCGCCTGTGTCAGAGATGAAATTCATTTTGTTTGTTGGTTGCTGCATAATTCTCTGGACTTCTTTCGACATATGAATGTCGGAACTAGCAACAGTTTGTGTCGACGGCGTGAGCGCATTAATTACTGCTGGTTGCTTAGCCGTAATCGACATATCGCTAACTACGGCGGTATTAAATTCTGTCGCACTAGTTGACGATGCATTCACACTAATTCATTTTGTGGCATTGTGATGCGTGCTTGCTTATTGGCTTTGAACATAGATCTAGTTATCACCATGTAAATAAGCAATTGACAGTTTCTCCTCTAAATAAGTCCTACAAAAGTGACTATTAAATTTTACACACGCAAAAAACGTTAATGTCCTAATGCTGTTAATGTACACTTTACAATGTGACACAAACACAGTACATAGATAACACATCAAATATTGTCTTACTATATCTACTGAAATACTGGAATTCTAGTAAAAGTAATGTAGCAACACTATTTATACTTAGAAAATTAATACATGAAAGGTCACTACAATGCATAAATGCTCAAGAAAGCTAGTAATTCAAATGTTCTGGCCTTTTGAAGTCTCTGCTCGGCAGCTGGGACGGCGTGCTCGTTCTCTTCACAAGATACTCCCGCACGTTCCGTTAGCATGAAACATACAAAGGACCATAATGTAGTTACTCTATAAAACTAGACATACACTCCTGGAAACGGAAAAAAGAACACATTGACACCGGTGTGTCAGACCCACCATACTTGCTCCGGACACTGCGAGAGGGCTGTACAAGCAATGATCACACGCACGGCACAGCGGACACACCAGGAACCGCGGTGTTGGCCGTCGAATGGCGCTAGCTGCGCAGCATTTGTGCACCGCCGCCGTCAGTGTCAGCCAGTTTGCCGTGGCATACGGAGCTCCATCGCAGTCTTTAACACTGGTAGCATGCCGCGACAGCGTGGACGTGAACCGTATGTGCAGTTGACGGACTTTGAGCGAGGGCGTATAGTGGGCATGCGGGAGGCCGGATGGACGTACCGCCGAATTGCTCAACACGTGGGGCGTGAGGTCTCCACAGTACATCGATGTTGTCGCCAGTGGTCGGCGGAAGGTGCACGTGCCCGTCGACCTGGGACCGGACCGCAGCGACGCACGGATGCACGCCAAGACCGTAGGATCCTACACAGTGCCGTAGGGGACCGCACCGCCACTTCCCAGCAAATTAGGGACACTGTTGCTCCTGGGGTATCGGCGAGCACCATTCGCAACCGTCTCCATGAAGCTGGGCTACGGTCCCGCACACCGTTAGGCCGTCTTCCGCTCACGCCCCAACATCGTGCAGCCCGCCTCCAGTGGTGTCGCGACAGGCGTGAATGGAGGGACGAATGGAGACGTGTCGTCTTCAGCGATGAGAGTCGCTTCTGCCTTGGTGCCAATGATGGTCGTGTGCGTGTTTGGCGCCGTGCAGGTGAGCGCCACAATCAGGACTGCATACGACCGAGGCACACAGGGCCAACACCCGGCATCATGGTGTGGGGAGCGATCTCCTACACTGGCCGTACACCACTGGTGATCGTCGAGGGGACACTGAATAGTGCACGGTACATCCAAACCGTCATCGAACCCATCGTTCTACCATTCCTAGACCGGCAAGGGAACTTGCTGTACCAACAGGACAATGCACGTCCGCATGTATCCCGTGCCACCCAACGTGCTCTAGAAGGTGTAAGTCAACTACCCTGGCCAGCAAGATCTCCGGATCTGTACCCCATTGAGCATGTTTGGGACTGGATGAAGCGTCATCTCACGCGGTCTGCACGTCCAGCACGAACGCTGGTCCAACTCAGGCGCCAGGTGGAAATGGCATGGCAAGCCGTTCCACAGGACTACATCCAGCATCTCTACGATCGTCTCCATGGGAGCATAGCAGCCTGCATTGCTGCGAAAGGTGGATATACACTGTACTAGTGCCGACATTGTGCATGCTCTGTTGCCTGTGTCTATGTGCCTGTGGTTCTGTCAGTGTGATCATGTGATGTATCTGACCCCAGGAATGTGTCAATAAAGTTTCCCCTTCCTGGGACAATGAATTCACGGTGTTCTTATTTCAATTTCCAGGAGTGTATATACACACAATGAAACATTAATTACTAAATTACTAACATAGTTATATTGCCGGTTCACTATGAGTGTTGTATCAGGATCGTGTCCTGTCTAACGGTAGACACATATAAAGACTCCTTTGAAAAAAAGAATTTTTTTTTGTATGTTCATTGTTGTGGGTAAATACATACAGCGTACACAGGGCGATGTGTGAAACTGATAGCGATTACACGCTTCCGCTGTTGTAGAAATCTGCTCCAGATGCTATAGATACCGTGTTGAGCTGAAAGTGGTAACCAAATAACGGAGAAATATTCTTCGGGGCTCTGTTGCATAGCAATCAGATTGCTTTCAGTTCTGAGAAATGTCCAGGTACTATTGTGGATTTGAATGATCCATGAGGTGACTTCTTTTCCGAAGAAAACATCGAACTATTTCACTAGAACTGAACGCTCCCGTCGGAGCTGTTCTCAAGCTGGTGTTTATTAGTAAATCACAATAGAAGTATATCGCTGGGTGTATAATAACACGTACCTTCTTGAAATGAACAATATTTTATTGTTCTATTAACTGATTTCATTCCATATACACTTATATTTTAAAATGTGAATCAAAAACTCGCAATGGCGTCGATTTTTACATCACAAGAATGGCTCTCCTCTCCTCAAATTTTTACTCTTAAGAAGAACAAAAGCTCTATCTCCTAAGAATAATTATGTGAGCGCTGACCGCCACAGAGTAATAAACAATATCTTTGTCTCTCTCTCTCTCTCTCGCACTGTCACAGCAAGTTACGCTGCATGATACAGCATACAAACCAGTTGTAATCTTCCCCCTCCTTCCTTCTTCCATCTATTGTTCACATTAGACAATACCCAGTCGATGTAATTAATAAGCAAAGTCTTTTATGAAGATTTAAGAGGAGCGAAGGCTACAGTAAACTTTAAAGTTTCCTGGGCTTGTACTGTTGAGATAGCTCTTCTTGTCTAGAGGTCTGATTCTTGAAGCTGAAAATCGAACACCAGATCCTCGCGGTTGGTTTGAACTAAATAAAGTGGAAAACAGTTGTTGCAGAAGTTTTATACGGAAATATATTTTCCACTGGTTTTCTCACATTTTAGTGTATCATAAAGTATTTTGATTTTTCACAATAACGAAGCCGAAATTACATTGTTCGCACCTATTATTTCAAAAATACGTCGGATCACATCTGAGGCAAGCTTACGACTCTCACACTCTGCGGAAATAATAATATTCCAAAGAGTTTACAATTTTTTCTGAACAAATGAATTCCTATTAGTTTTAGTTGCATTATGAATTCGATTATTATTTCATAAATGAATTCAGAAATAAACATAGTAAACAGTACAGGATTGCGTAATTAATAATAGTAATTTTAAGTGTGCAAGTAATTCATAACTTCAAATGTTCCTAAAAAAGTAATTTTAACTATACATTCAGAAGTATACTCACTGATTATAACTGATGGCTCTCGATCTTCCATCATAACCGAGTCCGTCAACATGAGGTAGCAAATATGATGTAGCTCAAATGGCTGGTTCAAATGGCTCTGAGCACTATGGAACTTACCATCTGAGGTCATCAGTCCCCTAGAACTAAGAACTACTTAAACCTAACTAACCTAAGGACATCACACACATCCATGCCCGAGGTAGGATTCGAACCTGCGACCGTAGCGTTCACGCGGTTCCAGACTGTAGCGCCTAGAACCGCACGGCCACTCCGGCCGGCGGATGTAACCAAGGAGGTGGAAACGTGGGTTCTACTATGCCAAGACTGCTTGGTAGCTACAAAAGGAAAACACAATTAATTAGCAGGAGTCCAAAATAAGAAGGTATTTATTACTTAACTTTGTTGTAGTCCATGATCTGTTGGTTGAAAATTATAGAAGACGCGACTAGACTAAGCGTCTGTAGAATGACATAATTTACAAGTCACAAATGTTGCAGTGACGAATTAATCTCTCGTAATCTTGAATGTGGAACCCGTGAATTTGAAGATTAACTTGGCTGTCGACATGACAGAACGTAGAAGTGTTTATAACTGCCATCTTAGTGCTGTTGACTTTACTGTAGTACTATTACGGAACTTTACAACGGGGCTATAAAGACTTGATGGCAGCAGTGACTGAGCTGCAGACGATGACTAACATCGGCGCTGGCTGGCCACTGAGCGCGGCTACGAACGGTAGACTGGCACAACTGCACTACACGCCTGCTACACATGAAGTGGCCTAGCGGCAAGCATAAGAACTGCGACTGGCTGTGTACTCTTTGGATAGCACAGCCGTTCTTCTGTTCCTTTTATCGAGAGAATCGCATCCGGAGGATCGATCTCTCAGGCGGCGGTGAGGTCGTATGACTGACATCATAATAACATCGAAACTAAAATACACTCCTGGAAATTGAAATAAGAACACCGTGAATTCATTGTCCCAGGAAGGGGAAACTTTATTGACACATTCCTGGGGTCAGATACATCACATGATCACACTGACAGAACCACAGGCACATAGACACAGACAACAGAGCATGCACAATGTCGGCACTAGTACAGTGTATATCCACCTTTCGCAGCAATGCAGGCTGCTATTCTCCCATGGAGACGATCGTAGAGATGCTGGATGTAGTCCTGTGGAACGGCTTGCCATGCCATTTCCACCTGGCGCCTCAGTTGGACCAGCGTTCGTGCTGGACGTGCAGACCGCGTGAGACGACGCTTCATCCAGTCCCAAACATGCTCAATGGGGGACAGATCCGGAGATCTTGCTGGCCAGGGTAGTTGACTTACACCTTCTAGAGCACGTTGGGTGGCACGGGATACATGCGGACGTGCATTGTCCTGTTGGAACAGCAAGTTCCCTTGCCGGTCTAGGAATGGTAGGACGATGGGTTCGATGACGGTTTGGATGTACCGTGCACTATTCAGTGTCCCCTCGACGATCACCAGTGGTGTACGGCCAGTGTAGGAGATCGCTCCCCACACCATGACGCCGGGTGTTGGCACTGTGTGCCTCGGTCGTATGCAGTCCTGATTGTGGCGCTCACCTGCACGGCGCCAAACACGCATACGACCATCATTGGCACCAAGGCAGAAGCGACTCTCATCGCTGAAGACGACACGTCTCCATTCGTCCCTCCATTCACGCCTGTCGCGACACCACTGGAGGCGGGCTGCACGATGTTGGGGCGTGAGCGGAAGACGGCCTAACGGTGTGCGGGACCGTAGCCCTGCTTCATGGAGACGGTTGCGAATAGTCCTCGCCGATACCCCAGGAGCAACAGTGTCCCTAATTTGCTGGGAAGTGGCGGTGCGGTCCCCTACGGCACTGCGTAGGATCCTACGGTCTTGGCGTGCATCCGTGCGTCGCTGCGGTCCGGTCCCAGGTCGACGGGCACGTGCACCTTCCGCCGACCACTGGCGACAACATCGATGTACTGTGGAGACCTCACGCCCCACGTGTTGAGCAATTCGGCGGTACGTCCACCCGGCCTCCCGCATGCCCACTATACGCCCTCGCTCAAAGTCCGTCAACTGCACATACGGTTCACGTCCACGCTGTCGCGGCATGCTACCAGTGTTAAAGACTGCGATGGAGCTCCGTATGCCACGGCAAACTGGCTGACACTGACGGCGGCGGTGCACAAATGCTGCGCAGCTAGCGCCATTCGACGGCCAACACCGCGGTTCCTGGTGTGTCCGCTGTGCCGTGCGTGTGATCATTGCTTGTACAGCCCTCTCGCAGTGTACGGAGCAAGTATGGTGGGTCTGACACACCGGTGTCAATGTGTTCTTTTTTCCATTTCCAGGAGTGTATTTTATAAAGTAATTGCTTTTCATAAATTTTAGCCTGAAATACGAGGGTCACTCCAAAAGAAATGCACACTATTTTTGTAAAAATACAATTTTCACTCTGCATGTGTGAAAGTTTTACAGTGTGTAGGTACATCCATCCCGCTTATTTTCAAACTTAGCTCAACCTGTTCCTATCACAGCATGTCTTCAAGATGGCTGCTACACTTGACGTTCGTCAGAAGCAACGTGCTGTCATAGAATTCCTGTGCTGTGAAAACGAAACAGTGGGAAACATCCACAAGAGGTTGAAAAAGGTGTATGGAGATGCTGCTGTCGATCGCAGTACAGTTAGTCGGTGGGCAAGCAGGTTACGTGATAAAAGTGGGCACGGCAATATTGAGGATTGTCCTCGCAGCGGCAGACCTCGAACTGCACACACTCCAGACAGTGTGCAGAGAGTTAACGAATTGGTGACTGCTGACAGACGCATCACAGTGAACGAATTGTCACGCTACTTTGGGATAGGGAAAGGAAGTGTTTGCAGAATACTGAAAGTGTTGACGTTAAAAAGGTTTGTGCCAGGTGGGTTCCTAGGATGTTGACAGTGGCTCACAAAGAAACAAGAAAAACGGTATACAGCGAACTTTTCGAACAGTACGAGAATGTTGGAGATGAATTTCTTGGAAGAATTGTGACAAGTGATGAAACATGGCTCCATCATTTTTCACCAGAGACGAAGAGGCAATCAATGGAGTGGCATCATGCAAATTCACCCAAGAAAAAAAAAATTCAAAACTACTCCTTCTGCTGGGAAATTTATGGCTACGGTGCTTTCCGATTCCGAAGGAGTCTTGCTTGTGGACATCATGCCAAGTGGAACCACCATAAATTCTGATGCATATGTGACGACACTGAAGAAACTTCAAGCTCGACTGAGTCGTGTTCGACCACATTGGCAAAAACAGTATGTTTTGCTGTTGCATGACAATGCACGGCCACATGTCCGTCAAAAAACCATGGAAGCGATCACAAAACTCGGGTGGACAATACTGAAACACCCGCCTTACAATCCTGACCTGGCTCCATGCGACTATCATCTCTTTGGGAAACTGAAAGACTCTCTTCGTGGAACAAGGTTTGAAGATGATGACTCCCTTGTGCACGCTACCAAACAGTGGCTCCAACAGGTTGGTCCAGAATTTTACCGTACGGGTATACAGGCGCTGGTTCCAAGATGGCTCAAATGGTTCAAATGGCTCTGAGCACTATGAGACTTAACGTCTGAGGTCATCAGTCCCCTAGAACTTAGAACTACTTAAACCTAACTAACCTAAGGACATCACACACATCCATGCCCGAGGCAGGATTCGAACCAGCGACCATAGCGGTCGCGCGGTTCCAGACTGTAGCGCCTAGAACCGCTCGGCCACTCCAGCCGGCCCCAAGATGGCTTAAGGCAGTTGAGAGGGTTGGAAATTATGTGGAAAAATGAAAATATTGTTCCTAAAGGATGTATCTACACACTGTAAAACTTTCAAACATGTAGAATAAAAGATGGATTTAAAAAAAATAGTGTGCATTTCATTTGGAGTGACCCTCGTATAACATGCTGTGTATAAAATTATATGAAAGTTTTAAGAAAAGCAATAGAGATAATATTAACCTATCCAAAATTCGAAAAATAATACTGGCATCGACAACTACTATTGAGGAAAAGTGATGCTACAGGAGGATGTCCCGTTACACAGTCCATTCGCCGACTGTCTTCACGTATGCATAGGTGTACTGACCTGCAAATCTCGACGTTCAACGTTATTGCGACACCGACTTCTTCCCCACGGGCATCTTTCCAGGGGCGCATTCGGCTTGGACTTCACTTTTATGGATGACAATGCGCAATCGCATAGAACTGCGCAGATGGAGGAGCTGCTGGGACGAGAGGATATTCGGCGAATGAACTGGCTTACCCGTTTCCCCGACTTAAATCCCATCGAGCACGTATGCGATGTATTGTGGAGACGTATTGCGTCACGTCCACATGCACCAACGACCATCCAGTAGTTTTCAAACCGCGCTGGTGGGCGAATCACCGAGCCACATAACTCCTTAAGAACCTTGTGGGAGCGCGTTGCAGAGCATGCACTTCCATCCGTAGTGATAATACACCGTATTAAGAACCAGGTCCCGCATTTTGCAATGTTCAGGGGACCATCATAAATCGCAGTAATAAACGTAAACACGGTCCGTGGTAGGCTGTAATGCGATGTTTATTTAATCGTGTGAGTAGCTGATTTCGAATAAACGACATTGTCAAGCACAGTTAAAACTAACACGCAAAAGCACTACATTGCCTGCATACATCGCCATGTATGAATAACACTTTACACACCTCACATTAATATCTACACTCCTGGAAATTGAAATAAGAACACCGTGAATTCATTGTCCCAGGAAGGGGAAACTTTATTGACACATTCCTGGGGTCAGATACATCACATGATCACACTGACAGAACCACAGGCACATAGACACAGGCAACAGAGCATGCACAATGTCGGAACTAGTACAGTGTATATCCACCTTTCGCAGCAATGCAGGCTGCTATTCTCCCATGGAGACGATCGTAGAGATGCTGGATGTAGTCCTGTGGAACGGCTTGCCATGCCATTTCCACCTGGCGCCTGAGTTGGACCAGCGTTCGTGCTGGACGTGCAGACCGCGTGAGACGACGCTTCATCCAGTCCCAAACATGCTCAATGGGGGACAGATCCGGAGATCTTGCTGGCCAGGGTAGTTGACTTACACCTTCTAAAGCACGTTGGGTGGCACGGGATACATGCGGACGTGCATTGACCTGTTGGAACAGCAAGTTCCCTTGCCGGTCTAGGAATGGTAGAACGATGGGTTCGATGACGGTTTGGATGTACCGTGCACTATTCAGTGTCCCCTCGACGATCACCAGTGGTGTACGGCCAGTGTAGGAGATCGCTCCCCACACCATGATGCCGGGTGTTGGCCCTGTGTGACTCTGTCGTATGCAGTCCTGATTGTGGCGCTCACCTGCACGGCGCCAAACACGCATACGACCATCATTGGCACCAAGGCAGAAGCGACTCTCATCGCTGAAGACGACACGTCTCCATTCGTCCCTGCATTCACGCCTGTCGCGACACCACTGGAGGCGGGCTGCACGATGTTGGGGCGTGAGCGGAAGACGGCCTAACGGTGTGCGGGACCGTAGCCCAGCTTCATGGAGACGGTTGCGAATGGTCCTCGCCGATACCCCAGGAGCAACAGTGTCCCTAATTTGCTGGGAAGTGGCGGTACGGTCCCCTACGGCACTGCGTAGGATCCTGCGGTCTTGGCGTGCATCCGTGCGTCGCTGCGGTCCGGTCCCAGGTCGACGGGCACGTCCACCTTCCGCCGACCACTGGCGACAACATCGATGTACTGTGGAGACCTCACGCCCCACGTGTTGAGCAATTCGGCGGTACGTCCACCCGGCTCCCGCATGCCCACTATACGCCCTCGCTCAAAGTCCGTCAACTGCACATACGGTTCACGTCCACGCTGTCGCGGCATGCTACCAGTGTTAAAGACTGCGATGGAGCTCCGTATGCCACAGCAAACTGGCTGACACTGACGGCGGCGGTGCACAAATGCTGCGCAGCTAGCGCCATTCGACGGGCAACAGCGCGGGTCCTGTTGTGTCCGCTGTGCCGTGCGTGTGATCATTGCTTGTACAGCCCTCTCGCAGTGTCCGGAGCAAGTATGGTGGGTCTGACACACCGGTGTCAATGTGTTCTTTTTTCCATTTCCAGGAGTTTACATCTACATCCATACTCCGCAAGCCACCCGACGGTGTGAGGCGGAGGATACTTTGAGTACCGCTATTGGTTCTCCCTTCTATTCCAGTCTCGTATTGTTCGTGGAAAGAAAGATTGTCGGTATGCCTCTGTGTGGGCTCTAATCTCTCTGATTTTATCCTCATGGTCTCTTCGCGAGACATACGTAGGAGGGAGCAATATACTGCTTGACTCCACGGTGAAGGTACGTTCTCGAAACTTCAAGAAAAGCCCGTAGCGAGCTACTGAGCGTCTCTCCTGCAGAGTCTTCCACTGGAGTTTATCTGTCATCTTCGTAACGCTTTCGCGATTATTAAATGATCCTGTAACGAAGCGCGCTGCTCTCCGTTGGATCTTCTCTATCTCCTATCTCCTATCTGGCACGGATCCCACACTGCTGAGCAATATTCAAGCAGTGGGCGAACAAGTGTACTGTAACCTACTTCCTTTGTTTTCCGGTTGCATTTCCTTAGGACTCTTCCAATGACTCTCAGTCTGGCGTCTGCTTTACCGACGATCAACTGAATGTGATCATTCCGTTTTAAATCACTCCTAATGCCTACTCCCAGATAATTTATAGAATTAACTGCTTCCAGTTGCTGACCTGTTATATTGTAGCTAAATGATAAAGGATCTTTCTTTCTCTGTATTCGCAGCACATTACACTTGTCTACATTGAGATTCAATTGCCATTCCCTGCACCATGCGTCAATTCGTTGCAGATCCTCCTTCATTTCAGTACAATTTTCCATTGTTACAACCTCTCGATATACTACAGCATCATCCACAAAAAGCCTCTGTGAACTTTCGATGTTATCCACAAGGTCATTTATATATATTGTGAATAGCAACGGTCCTCCGACACTCCCCTGCGGCACACCTGAAATCACTCTTACTTCGGAAGACTTCTCTCCATTGAGAATGACATGCTGCGTTCTGTTATCTAGGAACTCTTCAATCCAATCACTCAATTGGTCTGATAGTCCATATGCTCTTACTTTGTACATTAAATGACTGTGGGGAACTGTATCGAACGCTTTGCGGAAGTCAAGAAACATTGCTGTGCGAATTTCTTACATACATTTGTAACATTTGTATTTCATGTCATTTTCAAATCACTCTTAATTACACGTAAAATGTAACTATATTCCATCATTTTACGAAAGGATCCTCACTACAAAATATATATGAGGTATGTTCAAAGTTCCACAAATAGTTGAAATAGAATACTCCATCAATTGCTGGCGTGCCAGGAATAACGACTGCCCTATATTGTAAGTCATCAGCGTCCGAAACCAGTCCCTAGACACACAGAAGCCAGACCGTACTATTTGTACAGAAAGATAACCACAGAATTTTTAAGTAACAGCCGTTATACAATGCTTGAAATGGTGGCAACCAAATATCACCTGCGTTGTAAAATGTATCAACCAGTATTGGGAACATCACGTACTTCGTGACTTACAGGGTATGATAGTATCATAATATAAAATTCATTTAAAAAGCCATGGGACTGGTTCAATTATTTGTACCTGTTTCCGTCTTAATTCTGCTATTGGTTGCCATGCTTTTTTCCGCAAATAATGTGATGCGTTACCGTGTATTTGCTTAATATTAGAGGCATGTATACGATTGTGGGAACGTTGTTTTGGAATCACTACATATCCATTAATGTATGATGTAGGGAATGTTGAATACATATTATAACAAACTGCTCTTCCTTTAGAAGTATGATATTGATTTTTTCGCATTTTATATTTCGGTGTTATGCTTACATTATGTGGCCTCATAACCTTTCCTGTTTTGAAACTTCCTTTCTCCTCTTTTTATAGTTATTGCCCACGTTATTCCACTTTATACTGAACTGATCCCATGGTTAATGTATTTTATATTATGATACTATTCTGCACAGTAAGTCATGAAGTACTTGATGTTCCCAATACTGGTTGATACATTTCATGACGCAGGTAACAGTTGGTTGCCACTCTTTCACGCATTGTATGATAGTTGTTATTTAAAAATTCTGTGGGTTACGTTTCTGTGCAAATAGTCGGGTCTGGCTTCTACTTGTCTAGAAATAGCTTTCAGACGATGAAGACTTAGATATAAGACAGTCGCTATACCTGGCACGCCAACAATTGATGGAGTATTGTATTTCTATTATTTGTGGAACTTTGTACATACCTTATATATATATATATATATATATATATATATATATATATATATATATATATATATATATATATATATATATAATACATGGCATATCACCGGACATATATATGATTAAAATAATGCACTTTGTCCGGTGATATGCCATGTATTGTATATAATATTCTATGTCCATTCGTGTGCCCTTAATATATTCTTTAGTCGTTGAGTGTTTGTTATACGTGACACCAACTACGTCTGGCACGCCAGTAATACATGTAACGTGCCTATGATATGTGCTATCGAGAGTCTTAAAGTCTTTGGATGAATATGTATCTGTGACAACAAATCACCAGCTGCTGTCAGTTACCATGTTGTTACACACAGAGCGAAGTTCAGAATACAACCTTAAAAGGTGTCACTGTAGTGTGAATACTTTCGTAAAATGACGGAATATGGCTACTTCTTACTTATAATTGAGAGTGATTTGAAAAGATATGAAATGCAGATGTTACAAATGTAAGTAAGAAATTTGTACAGTAATGTTTCATCCTAATGTTATTTATACATGGCGATGGCTGCAGACATTGTAGTGCTTTTTCATGTTGGTTTTACAAGTGTCTGACAATGACTCAGTCGAAATCAGCTAACGATATTACAGCCTACTATGTACCTTGTTTACGTTTATTAAGCATCTGGAGGCTGTGGATCCGCAGAAATACAAAATTGTAATAAATCGCAGTGACTCGAGTGCAACTAATGTCTTTCAATAAAAGTGTTAGTTTTGTTCTTCTCATTGCGTATATTTTTCAATTACCTTCTGTTCTATACTTCAATAGTTATTTCTATGTATGGTCCAGATTTCATCGAGCTATGTTACTTTGCAGTGAGACTCTAACATTCTGCGTGGTGTCTGTTTGTTCTAAGTCGTGTCTCCCTGCCACTTTCGCGCAACGACGCTCAGAGCGTGTTTTTTAGGGAATTGGCTAGTTTGAACCTGGGACCTGTTGCTGGTAAGGAGACGCCAGACCACACATGACATGTAGAGTTCAGAAGAGTTCAGTGAGACTAGCGATCATATAACCAAATGCTTAATGATTTCAGCGTCAGCTCCACTGCACTCCCTGTAAAAGAATCTTAATACTAACTAAATTTAGTGGAAAGGGTTCAAGGCTTTCCTATTTTTATTTAGCTGGTAAAATAACGTCGAAAAAGCAGTTAAGTTTACCACTGGGAATTTTATTCTACTCACAAAACATTGTTTATAAATTGCACTATTGATAAAAGGAAATATTTTAATACAGGATGATAAAAACCAACTGCGTTCAACAAAAATGTGAACGAATATTCCCTGAATGGGTTTCCAAGTTCTATAATGGATCGAAGGATGACCTATGCCATATCACATATATATTCTAGATTTAAATTAAGTTTCATAAAAGAGAAAACTATCAAAATGGTCTACAGTGACCCTCAATTATCTTTAATTACTTATTTAACTTGTCGTAAATCACAGTGGCTGATGTGGCTTCTCAATAATTATATAACAGAAAAATCATCGCGTTTCAGATTTTAACGTACGTAGCAAATGTGAATACTATGAGCTTTAATTGACGATCGACACTAGTATTACGCAAAAAGGGGATGTAACAGATGAGACTTCTGCAGTTCTGAGTGAAGCCTTATGCGCTCAAAAATGCGGCATCGCGTTGGTTAGGTAGCGCCAGGGGGCGGCGGGCGGTGCAGCTCCACACCGCGCCGTCTCGGAAGCAACTCTCTCCTAACTTCTCCTTACTACAATTTATCGTAGTTGGTTTAAAAAAAGCTATCTGGCTGTGTTTTCAACTGACCAATCATGGCCTCAATGTTAACCTTAAGCTCCGCCTACAAAAATTCTGTCTATCCAATGAGAAACGTTATACTTTTCGTGGTGGGGCAATGTTTTTAACGTTTTCAACGCAACAGACGCTAAAAGGTCTCACGCTAAAACTTGCAGCTGGTGTGGCCCTTTTAGTGTTATCGTAAGATATATACTGTTCTTCTAGAGGGCTCTATCTTTTAACATGGGCTGGGGGGGTGGTGAAACGTCCCCTTAGAAAAATTATACAAGACTGTGCTTAAACTGACACACAATATTTTTAGCGCAACGCAATCTGACTTTCAAAAATCCCTACAAAAGAATGGCCCTGACTAACATTAACCTATACCTTTCACAAATCACTTACCTCACCAAAAATCTTCGTTACTCGAACTACTGCAATACAGCGAGCGCCACTACTGCCAGCTAAATAAAAGATTCAAACTACTGAAGGCACTAACTACTGATAGGCATAGTTAGCAAATGAAAGATTTTGATAGAGAACAAACAATATATTTACCTTAATAGTCATAATACATATAGCACTTCATGATATCCAGTATAACAAATTTCAAAACTCCGCCATCTCTCTCCCCACATCCACCACTGCTGGCGGCTCACCTCCAACTGCGCAACGCTACGCGCTGTTAACATCCAGCTGCCGCTGCCCAACACTACAATGGCAGACAACAATGCAAACTAGCCACAGACTGCACACAGCACAGCCAGTGATTTTCATACAGAGCGCCGCTACGTAACGTTGTCAATAAGAAAACATAAACAGCCTATTTACATAGCCCCCATGCTCCCCACAAAAAAATTTTACAAATTGTTTTGGGCACTGGCCAATACAGACTTGAAAAAAATTTTCATAATTACAGTAAGAAAGATATCAAATGCACACACTTCTTGATACAATGTTGGTCAAAAGCTAAACTTTTCTCACAGTCCATAAAGACAGTCCTGATCATTCATCACAGTAACAGTGCAGTGTTTTTCTCAAAGTCTGAGCAGTAAAAGAAAATGCACACGGAAGTAGTGGATTTCCATGCAATCTTGAAGAAGTAGTGTTGTCCTTCCAACGGAAAGACAGTGCTGACTCTTGACATGCAGACAGGTATTGGTCCACAACAGAGCAAACCCACAGCAGAGTCAGTCGAAATTTTGAAGAGTATTGGTAGGTAGGTCATCACGGAGCAGACCCACTGTAGTCCTGGTAGAGATTACGGTATTGGTGGGCCACCAGAGGCGCAGACCCACTGCAGTCCTTGTAGAGACGGCCAGCAGCCATCTGTTGCAAATGTGCAGGTGCACAATCACCATCGAAGGGTCTTGCGGACAATATAGCAAGTCCGTAAACCACCACTTGTGCACTCACAAAGTTTTTTAACTGTCCTTAGAACCAGAAATGCTGTTATCCAGTCCCTTGCTGAATTATTAACACACGTGCAAACACTAACAGTCCCTACTTCTCACATATTGTCCATATACTATGACCAACAGAAACGTGTGCAGTGAAATGATACTTAATTTGATGACCTGGTGTCAATTACAATTTTATAACATAAGAATACAATTACAAAGGTACAAAATACATCATTAAAGAACATAACAATACAGAGAACATTTGTAGTACAGGCTTTACAAAAGAATCGAAATAACATATACGTCAGTGTTACAGGAATTATGACATTAGTACATACATAAAAGATCAGAATAACTTTCGAAACATCAACTTCACACATGAGCATTAAAACAAAACAGAATAAATAATGTCTAAACATCTTTACAAAGAAAATAACATAGTATTTGAAAAATTCTACAACATATCTCTTATCAGATAAACACATAAAGACAGGAAAAACACAAATACACCAGAGTGCACAAACACATACCAGAATAACACAGGAGGAAAGGACAGGGTTTGTTTTCAGTGTAACATTTGGTACTGCAGTCCAACCCAAAACTTCATTCCATAGATCTTTCATCTTATTTCAACATTTGTTTCCACCAAAAAAAATCCTATCCAAGCATGCTTTCTGTATTTATATGTTCACATATTTCTTACCTCATTATTTATTTCCAAGAAAATCCTACCTAAACCTGTTGTCCCTAAACCCTACTTTTTGGTTCATATTCTCTTTCAAAATACTTTTTTTTGGCCAAACCATTTTCTTACAGCTTCTCAATGCATTTCTTCCAATTCATCACAACTCGTTCTCTCATATAGCCTACCCCATCTTAAGCTAACTTAAATATACTGAGCTCAGATGCTAAACTAAGGGACGAGGCAATGCAGCAGTACAAAACAATTAACACAAACAGCAATGACAAAATATTCAAATTGGCCAAGCAAGCAGCAATATTACAACTAATATTACGCAATGAGCTGCAAACAAGAAAAATAAATCAGTAGTAAAACTGGCTTAACAGAGTAATGTAAAGTGAAATTTAGTAGTACTATGCCTGGCAAACAGCAGAAGCAAATGCAATAAATTATATCTAAACATGACAGAGCTCAAGCAGAAAAATATTACAGTAAAGACAACAATGCAGATAAGGGAAATGTCTATTCACATCTTAATATCTATGTCATTAAAGTGGTGCACCACAACTTATTCTACAAAAGAAATTACCAAGTACTTGGAAAGAAAATTCTGTATGCAATTCCTTTGAAGGGAAATGTTTTTTTTGTGCTCCAGTTTTTTTTTAATTCCATCATAAAGTTACTATTTACTGGATCTGTAGGCATAAAATATTTATATTAGTACATCTATAAAATTTTATTTTAACCAATGCTGCAGTGCAGCTAGAAACTAGATATTAAACAAAATGATCAATCTCTCAACTAGAAAGACAATAGATTTAAAATGTTTCTCATCATTTCATTAGGCATTTTAGTAAATATCATAAATTAAGAGCTCCACAGTATAATCATATGTTTTCAAGTTTGAGCGTGTCGTATTTGTGATGCTTTCTACAAAGGAATTTCAATAGCGAGGATAATGGCCTCCCTTTTTTTTTTACCTGTGCCTCTGAAAAGGCTTTTTCTCCAGGCGTCTGACACAGCTGGCCGCTCAAGATGCATTACGTCAAGGTCACTTGGCTTTCTTACCGAAATATTTACGATGAGAGTTTTTTCGCTACAGTGGCAGTCTCATATAAAAATATTTCACAGGTCAAGAAATTGCGTTACAAATCTGTAGAAACAAAATCCTATTGACATAACAGAGTCCAAAAAATTTTCGTCGGCATTGTAATACATTCACACATTTACATACATTTCATAACTCTTAAAGTACGATTCTTGGTTTCCAACAACCTGTTTCACAAACCAGAGTCCCTAACCACTACACATTATTCCTTACCTTATTCGTCGACACTTTTTCAATATTTCATCATAACAGATACGTAGCATACTCAAATAACTCATATAGCATCAGCTTATTGATCATAAACATACCGCAACAGCATAATACACGTAGTCATCGTAATAATAACATCATAACACCTCAGTCAACTCTCAAAATCGTCGTAGCTTCCTCCAATAATTTCAAAACCTAAAAAAAATTCTCTGCTCATGTCAAAAGTGTCATCTGCCTCAAACGTACTTTAAAAATCGTGATCCCATACCAAACACATCATTCAAAGCTCTCATAGTATCACAATGGTTCTGAAAAAATATGAACAGTTCACAAAGTACAGACTGAATACAATTTCGTAAGTGTGAAGTTACCCAACTGTGTAATTGCGTAAACATGTGTCACTGATGTAGTAAAAAAAAGTTTATCTCTCAGTTAAATGATCAGATAGCTGTGTAATTTGTGTGTTAGAGAAATATGGTACCGATGTGTAAAGTTGTATAAGCAAATACCATATTAGCTAGGGCTCCTTGTGCTTGCCAAACACATGGTACACAAAGTAAGCATGTACCCCCCTGAGGATTAATGTAATTATACCTTCAGGTGTTACAGATTACAGAAATGGAATGAAATGTATCATGGAAAACTTTCTTTGTAATTCAAAAATCTTGAAAAATAAATGGCTTAAGTACAAAATTAATCTCTCAAATGCGTGTCCTGTAGCGCTAAATGTGCGTCTTGCTGTAAGATAATTCTGTGGAAGTGTCGTAGTTATCGTCCTCTGTAAGCAAAGTTCTGGTGAAGTCAATATACTTACCTCATCATAAACGAAAGTGAAATGCTTTGCGTATGGATACCGTAGTTATTACGTACCTTACCGTGATCAAGAAAGCACTATAATGTAATGTATTGTTGTGCTACGAAAAAGGCTGTCTCATTGTAGCTATAACACCAAAGTTACTACTAAAACATGTTTTACTTTCCAGAATAATAAAGAAAAACTGTGCAGAAATAAAACAGAAACACTGCAAAAGAAACATTGTATATTGTAACTCATTAGTAGCGTCGTGATAAAAATCGTGTAGCTGTCACATAAACTAACCACTGTGTCATATGGTATCTCACAGAAAGTACTTTAAATCCAGAATGTATTTTCAAGTAAACCAAAATGTTGCATTAAAATCTCATTAGCAGTACTGGTAAATGTTCTAAGTATGTGAGCCTTATAGTCGTTACGTAATCGTGCAACTAACAAGCAAGAATGTACACACAATACTGTGTCGTCTGTTCACTATAACAATGCATTCGTAATTTCTGTTTAAAAATGTTCCCTAGGTTCTAGACTGGATATTTAACTTCAAACATTGTTGCATGTTAACAGTTTCATAAGTCTGACAAGGCATACTAGAAACGTGAAGTGAAAAGTTTTATGGCAAAGACAAAGTTAAAAAGCAGATTATCTTTCAATAAACGGTTTTACGTGTGAAATGAGGTGCAATCCTTTACTCTTCATAGTACTCACAGTTTGATTTGAATGCAATTATCATGCGGTATACGTCGGTAAAGAATACTGGAATTTTTCTAAAGGTTAGCGTCTATGTTATTTTTCTCTGAGCCAGCCGGCGCACGTGGCTGCCTGCGGTGTGAGTCATTGTGTGTCTCTTTGTTGGCGCGCGTCGTTATTGGGATTAGGAGACCTAACTTCTACAAATTCACCTTGTCCAGAGTGCCCTGCCCTGTTTGAAGCTCGCCAGTTCTGATGGAATTCAGATCTGTCGTTTTATCGGTAGTTTACATAGTTTCTTTTTTGTCGGTCATGTGGTGGAGAATTTCTCCCGGAATCGTAACTGCGCGCTGAACTGTTGCGTCTGAAATTACTCTGTCTCCCTTGATAATAATAGTTCTGGTTACCATATTGTCTGTTTCTATTATTGTCTCTGTCATATTCATTACTTCGGAAATGCGAACTTTCTCTGTAACTATTACCCTGCCAGTGGTTGTCATACGGGTGGCGTCTGTTTTGGTCACGATTTGTGTTGTGAGAATAGCCTCGTCGTGTCCAGTTATTATTTCTTTCATCGCGGAATTGTGACGGATGTGACCTGTAATTGTTGTGTTCCTGTTTTCGCATCCCGCGACTGTCTGTGTCAATTTCTAATTCTTGTAAGAGTCCCTGAAAAGCTTCAATGTCGTCTTTGCAACGTTCTGCTAAAATAAGATGTCGTAAATGTTCAGGCAATTTGATTAAGAAAATGCGGATGAGTTCTGAGGGGCTGTATGGGTTTGAAAGATACTAATTCCTATGCAACATGTCTTCAAAATATTTGACAAGACTGGAAAATTGAGATTGTTCAAAGTGTTTCATCATCATGATGCTATGTTTTACTCTGTCTTGTGTAGCTTGAGACCAATACGCTGAGAGGAAGGCATGATAAAATTCTCCTTCACTGTGACAATCGTGAATGACCGATCGCATTCTTACAGCTGGTTCATTGTCTAAATAGCCACACATAAATTCTAATCTGTGTTCTAACGACCAGTTGGGAGGAAAACAATGAGAGAATTGATGGAGCCATGCTTGTGGATGAATGTCGTTGCCAGAATTCTTAAATGTTTTGAATTTACGTGTAGTAATGAACAGCTTATAGTCAAATTCATCATGTCGGCGAGTCGCGTATCAGTCATTGTTACGTCGTTTCGGCGGTTCCATTTCAAAATTCGGTGCACCTTGCCAATTTCTTTCATAATTTCCGAAATGCGCTGTGTTATTATTTTGTGGCTGTTCCGTATTTCTATGTCCCTCTTCCTGTATTGGGGCGCGAGTGTCCTCTGAAATACGTAGTTCTTGTATTACTTGTGCCAACTGATCTTGCACTTCCCGGATTTCTCTTTTGTACTGTGTATTGATTTGATTTTGATTTTGTTTGAATTTTCTAATTTCTTCATACTCTTCATTGTCAGTGAAGGCTACAGGTGTTGTGTCATTCAGATCATCATCATCTACCTTTGTAGATAAGTTAGTGAACTGATCTGAAAGTTCGGCTACTTTATCCGATAGTGAAATTATTTCCTCTGTATGTTTTTCTGAACCAAGTTTCAGAGTGTCCATTTGTGTTGAAATCGTATCTACTGTGTCCTTTAAGTTTTCCTGAGTTTTTGCAAGTTGCGTAACCGTATCGGTAGATGCAACTAAGTCAATTTTAGCTTGCAAGGTCTCATGATTTTCATGAACAATAATTTGCAGTTCTTTTATGGCTGCTTCGTGATTCTGTAAT
Source organism: Schistocerca nitens (assembly GCF_023898315.1). Classification (NCBI taxonomy): domain Eukaryota; kingdom Metazoa; phylum Arthropoda; class Insecta; order Orthoptera; family Acrididae; genus Schistocerca; species Schistocerca nitens. The sequence continues at coordinate 861,375,281 of NC_064616.1, read as the reverse complement.
GCATTTTCATGCCGCGAAAAAATAGGTTGAAAATGCTCACAAATTTGTGATTTTACGTCATTACAGGCTTTTTGACATTTCAATTAAATGTTATGTAACTCAGTAGTTAAATCTTCACGTGTTTGTTCAAGAGTTTGTTCCAATGAGTCTAACTTTTGAAGCTGTTGCTGTGTTTGTCTCTGGTGTTGTTCCATTGGTCTAACTTTTGAAGATTTTGTTCCATTGTGTTTAACTGTTGCTGTGTTTGTCCCTGATTTTGTTTCATTTGCTGCATTAATTGCAATAATAATGTATTAGTGTCTGGAAACTGTTCCTCTATGCTTTTCGGCAGTGCATTTGCAACGGCAACATTTACATTTTGACGAGCAGAAAATGTGTCTTGACTTATTTGAGAAAACGGTGAGGACCCAAAACCTGAGTCTACAGTATTTGCAATATTGTGTTCTGTAATTTCGGATTCCTGAGGCGTGCTGTTGCCGACCGATCGATCGATAATGCTTCCCTGTTCACTAATTGTTCCACTGTCTACGCCATTATTTGCCGCCCGCTCCATTTCCCTATGCACAATTACCAAATTACCACTTTGAATGTCTGTTAATCCATTACACAGTGGTGCTGGTAAGCTACGCTCGTCATCACTATTATTTCTCAGTTTACTTTGTAGCCTAGTGTTACGTTTTTCACACGCCATTATTGTCACAATACAGTATTTCACACGATAACACAGAAAAGCACAATTTGAAGAGCAAAAATAAGAGAACACATTAACATAGCACTGAAAATAATATCTAGTTAATTGCAGCTGCGAAATACTTGGTGCAAATCTACATGCATGCCACAACTGTTTTACTGTACAACAATGAAAAACTACAACTACAAAGGAAATTCTCTCTATGATTACGCGCTAGCAATAAACAATAGCTACACTAATTACACAAACTACAAGAAAAAATCAGAAGATTCCAGTGAGGTATCCTCGGCTAAGGGTCGACATATGAAACGTCCCCTTAGAAAAATAATACAAGACTGTGCTTAAACTGACACACAATATTTTTATCGCAACGCAATCTGACTTTCAAAAATCCCTACAAAAGAATGGCCCTGACTAACATTAACCTGTACCTTTCACAAATCACTTACCTCACCAAAAATCTTCGTTACTCGAACTACTGCAATACAGCGAGCGCCGCTACTGCCAGCTGAATAAAAGATTCAAACTACTGAAGGCACTAACTAGTGATAGGCATAGTTAGCAAATGAAAGATTTTGATAGAGAACAAACAATGTATTTACCTCAATAGTCATAATATATATAGCACTTCATGATATCCAGTATAACAAATTTCAAAACTCCGCCATCTCTCTCCCCACATCCACCACTGCTGGCGGCTCACCTCCAACTGCGCAACGCTACGCGCTGTTAACATCCAGCTGCCGCTGCCCAACACTACAATGGCAGACAGCAATGCAAACTAGCCACAGACTGCACACAGCACAGCCAGTGATTTACATACAGAGCGCTACGTAACGTTGCCAATAAGAAAACATAAACAGCCTACTTACAGTGGTTTTGGCGGTCAGCTGGCGACGTGGGTGTCTGTCCCTTATCGTAGAGCTTCCTAGCCTACACGATTCTGCTCTCGGCTTCTGTTCTCGTTTCTCCCCTTGGAACTGCGTCTGTTTCACGGTGGGAAGGTATGACGTGCTTTTAGGCGTTCTTGTGTCAGTCTGTGGCAGTCCATTTGCTTACTCGTTGATCATATTACTTGGGTTAATTTAATGTCAGAATTTATTTGGAGCTATGTGACATACTGCCGGATTTGCTATCATGTCAGGGTTTTCATGGAAGGTGTTGGATTTGCCTGACACCTTACATATCACCACCCTTCGAACTTAATTTTTCCACTGAAGTTAGGCAATGATTGAATCGTTGTCTACCCACGTTATTCTAGTTCTATGCTAGTTTGTATTACTAATTTATATTTTTATATTCTTCCACATTATTCTCAAAAATATGTTTATATTGACAAGAGAAGAATATTTTTATGCTATTATCATTATTAATTTTTAAATATTTTCTTTCTTTATTTAAGTGTGAAGTTTGTTTTTTAAGAAGTTTGTTATCGAAAGTGAGGAGTCTTTCGCATCGATTTTCTTAGAAATATTTTTTTTCTAAATGTAGTAATTAAGTAAAATCTATTCCTAACACATTTTCTAAATATCACGTACAAGTAAAATGTTTTTGTTTCTAGACACTCATTTCAACATTGTTACACTAACAAATAAGAATTATTTCCAAGAATTGCTTTGACAAAGAAATATACATGCACAAGTATTGAGATATTATCCTAACAAATGGTACAAATGTTAGAAAAAGGGAAAACATCCAACAAGATAATTTTTTATTATTTGTTTTTATATGGAGAAAATAACTAAAATATAGTTATTCTTTTATTTTTATGAGGAGAAAATAAGTGGCATATAGTTTTAGTGCTTATTATGCCTTACTTTTGTTCTTTATATACTGTCCATTTCAGAACTAATGACATATTTTTATCGATAGTCTATTTTTTACTTAAGTCCATAGTCAATGACTGTTATTTTGTAGTTTATTAGCTGTCTGGTGTGCTTAACTTACTTAGTTTCTCACACGTTTCTTTTGCACAATTCCCACATCACCATTTTCAGGATCCTATGAATGTTTATGCATGAGGTTGACGAATGTTTTTGCACGAAGTTGATGGACTTGAGCGAGATGGATGTGGGCAAGTATTTGATGTACAGCTTCGTTCGTCGTTCCTTGTTGGCTTTGCAACTGTGTGTTACTGTTGTGGAGGTCCCATAATGGAATGGAGCTGTGAGTGCGGAATCTGGTGGTTTACTGGCTTTGTATGCGTGAAAGTCATCGTTATGTGTCGCTGAAAGCGGTCGTTTTTCGTTGTGATACTTCGCAAAAATGGCTCTGAGCACTATGGGACTCAACATCTGAAGTCATGTCCCCTAGAACTTAGAACTACTTAAACCTAACTAACCTAAGGACATCACACACATCCATGCCCGAGGCAGGATTCGAACCTGCGACCGTAGCAGTCACGCGGTTCCGGACTGAAGTGCCTAGAACCGCACGGCCACCGCGGCCGGCGATACTTCGCAGACGACTAGATTACAATAGGATAGGGATTTAGGAAGGTATGTCGTCTATTCTTCACCCATAGCCGGCCAAAGTGGCCGTGCGGTTAAAGGCGCTGCAGTCTGGAACCGCAAGACCGCTACGGTCGCAGGTTCGAATCCTGCCTCGGGCATGGATGTTTGTGATGTCCTTAGGTTAGTTAGGTTTAACTAGTTCTAAGTTCTAGGGGACTAATGACCTCAGAAGTTGAGTCCCATAGTGCTCAGAGCCATCATCATCACCCATCTTCTTTCTTGGTCTCAATCTTGCGAATCTTCAACTTCTGTTCTTCCTGCTCTTTCTCTGCTTCTTACTTGATTCTTGGTTCTGCAGGATATGGGAATATTTATTGATAACTAGTCGCTTTGAAGTTCTCCTCTTAGTAACAGCTTGATAAATTGTTTGGATGTGTCATTTTTACTTTGCGGAAGTTTTCTTCAGTTTCGTACTGCAGCGTGCTGTTTAATAGCAGTAGTGTGACTTCTACACATATTTTTTTGCCAGTGGTGGCTTGCCCAAGCCGTCTTCTCGTCAGGCCGTTTTTCGCTCGCTCCGCTGAGTCGGGGCGTGCCAGGACCCTCTTGGCCTTCCGTGTTCTGTCCCAGTAGAGTTCCGGCACTCTGTGGTTCCACTTAGCAGCAGATTTACTGCCCACTTCGGATACTTTGTTGGTCTCGCTGTCCTTTCCCTTCTCTCTATGCTTCTGCCTTGTAGGAATCGTGTCTTGCTAATTAAGTCCTTTTCCTTCTTGATACTTCTCTCGTTGCAACTTGTGGGTCGTTGCATCTGGTTGTTGCTGGAGTTTTACAATGGTTCTTACAAAAAGTTTTACTTATATTCATTTAACATATGTCTAGTACCTACATTGTTTTACGCCTTTTTAAAAAGCTTTACAAATTTCGGCCCCCTTTCCATGTTACAATTCTAAGATATTTTGAGTTTTAACTTCTACAAGAATCCTCAAATTCGTTATTTATTTTTGTGTAGTGTCGTGGTGTATAGCATTTTAGTATTTCATGCTGTTAGACTAGCTACGCTTTATCCCTTCACCTTAATCTATACTACTATTGGTGTTATTTTTGTTTCTGTTTTTATTGGAACTACTTTCTTTTCCCCACCTTCCTCTCTCTTCATTCTTCTTTCTCCTGACGATCTTATCTGCAACATAAACTTGAAATATTGTGCTAATTATTTACCAGTAATAAAATTAATCTTCAAACTTTTTCATATGGCTCACATGGTGAAGTCCTAAGGTTTTTGCCTGTTTTTGGGTTCATTAGTTCCACGGCATTATCATGGGCAATTCGCCTAATTGTGGCAGGTCCTTTGTATGCAGCGTACAACTTATGTATTTTGTGTTTCTGTTTGCTGGAGAGATGGTGTGTTTTTTCAAATACTTTCTGGCCTACTGAGAATGTTCTTTTAATTGCTGTTCTATCTCCTCTTTCTTTTCTTTTAATGTCTGCCTTTCTGATGTTGGAGAGTGCTGTTGCTATGACTTGTTTGTGCTGTCTACGTGGTACAATAGGAAATCTAACATTTTCCCTGGTTATGTTTGGGGGTTCAATGTTTTTAAGAACAGTAACTGGAGGTAGTAGTGTAGTGCTATGTGGCATTTCATTTATTATTTCTTGAAAATCTTTAAGGTATATATCCCAAGTGTTGTGTCTTTTGCCTGCATATAATTGGCATAAAGTGCCTATGTCCTTCATAGATCGTTCTGCTGGATTTACGCGAGGTTTGTACTTAGATATGTAGATGGGTTTTATTTTGTGTTGTTTTAACGTGTTCTGCCATTGCACTGATTTGTATTGTGGGCCATTATCCGAAATTATTCGTTCCACTCGACCTACTTGTCTGAGAAAATCTTGTCTAAATGCTTTACTTATGGTAAGACCTGTTGCCCGTTTTAATGGTGTCAAGGTAACATATTTGGAAGTAAGTTCCAAAACGACAAATGTGAAAATATATCCCTTTTAGTGCATGGGAGGGGCCCCATCAAATCTGTTGCAGCTATTTGTTTTAATTTTTTAGGGACTATTGGAAACATAGGTGGTTTGGTTTGGAAAGTGACGTGTTTAGCCCTCATACATTTTTTGCATTAGACTAATACTGTTCTAATTCGTCTTTCCATATTAGGAAAATGGCTTGTTTGTTTTATTTTTAAAAAGCATTTCTTTGGTCCAAAGTGGCCATTACTTAAATGTGTATACCATATGTACTTATTAATTAGTTCATCTGGGATATAAATTAACCATTCATTCGTTGCAACATTTCGTCTAAAAAATAAAACATTATTTTTTACGAGATAGTGCTGTCGAATGTCTGGAAAATCCTTACTTCTCCACTTGTGTTTGATTCCTAGTATTTCGGGATCCTTGTCCTGTTCTTTGCCTATGTTTTTCAATGCTGTCGTAATGTAGTTTTCGAAAGGTACTTGTTTCATATAGTACATTGTAAACTGGTCTTCTGCTGCGTCCAAATCTATGTTATTGGATGCACCCTGTGGACATCGTGATAAAGCATCTGCTAATACATTCGCTGGTCCTGGTATGTGTGTAATAGTGAAGTCAAATTCTTGTAGTATTAACATCCATCTTGCTAACCTCCCATGAGTTAGTTTGGCGGATAACAGAAATTTTAATGCTTTGTGGTCAGTGTATACTTTTGTTTTTCTTCCGAATAGGAAGTATCGAAAACGTCGGAAGCCCCATACAATGGCCAATGCTTCCAGCTCCGTGACTGAATAGCTTTTCCCACTTTTTGTGAGTACATGACTGGCAAAGGCAATTGTTCTATATGATCTTAGCCCTGCCTGTTCGTATTCTTGGAATAAAACAACTCCTAAACCTGTTTTCACTCTATCAGTGGCCATACAAAAATTTTGTGTTAGATCAGGATGTGCTAAAATCGGTGCTGTTGTTAGTGCGTTTTTCACTTTTAAAAATTCTTCATTGGCTTCTTGATCCCATATCCATGGCGTGTTTTTTTTTTCAGTCAATGCACATAGGCGTGGTGTTGCGAGAGAGTCGATCCAAATAAATTTTTTATAGAATCCGGTGAGACCTAGAAATCCTCTGAGAGGTTTTGTATTATATGGAGTACAGAATTCTTTGATTGCCATTAGTTTTTCTGGGTTGGGCATTACCCCTTTCTCTGAAATTATGTGTCCTAGAAATTTGACCTCTCAGCTTCCAAATTTGGATTTTGTTATATTTACTGTGACCCCATGCTCTTTCATGATCTGTAAAAACTGATTTAATGTGTCGTTGTGATGTTCCCAAGAGGGTTCTGCTATAATCACATCATCAACATAACAAGTAATTTTTTGTAAAATTTCAGGACTGAGTATAGTATTAAATCCCCTAATAAACGCTGCTGATCGTATGTTTAAAACAAATGGCAATCGTTTAAATTGGTAACATCTACCGAATACGATAAATGCTGTAAATTTTCTACATTCTGGGGCCAATTCTATTTGCCAGAAACTACTCCATAAATCAATTGATGAAAATATCTTAGCACCATGGAAGTTTTGTATCAATTCCTCTAATTTTTCTGGGCAATCTGTCTCAGTGATTATTATTGTGTTGATCTGTCTAGAATCAAGCACTAACCTGAAGCTCCCATCTCGTTTTTGTACAATATGGAGCGGGCTGTTATATGTGGAGGTAGCTAGTTCAATAATATCATCATCTAACATTTTATATATCTCCTGGAATACTTTGTTCCTGTAGGTTAATGGGTTTGTATAGGGTGGCACTCTAAATGGTTTGTGCTGTTTTATTTCAAACTTGTACTGAAAGTGTTTAATACTGCCAGTCTTAGGTAAAAATACCTCTGCTTTATCTCGTAAAATACCCTCTAATTCTCTTTTACTGTGTTCCGAAATACCTTGAACTTCTTGCAGTTTTTCGTCGATTTCTTTATGGACTTCTAACATGAGTTGAGGCGATTCCCCCTTTTGTGCATACCATTCTAATTCTTCATCCTGTTTGTCTCGCATCATTCTTAATTGTTTGTTTATAACTGGTATTTCTTCTAATTTTAGCTTTTGCTCAAAGAGAAGTGTGACATTCCCAAATGTTACGCTACCTGTCCCCATATCTATTATCGCTCGTCTCTCATTTAAAAAATCTGCACCTATAATCAAATCTACAGTTAGTTTAGGTATAATCACGAAGTTGGCTTCGATCTTTTGACCTTGGCACGAAAGAGTTAACCTTGTTTGTCTCGTAACTTCCGCAGCATTGTTTCTAATAGGACCTCTTACTTTAATCTTACGTGTTTTCAGAACTGGCAATTCCTCATTGGCATTACACTGCATGAATAAATTTTCTGAGATCGCGGTCAGTTCACTTCCCCTATCAATTACAATATTGACTGGGATACGCTTTACCATGGTCTTCACAATTGGTTGAATTTGAAAGGGTTGGTTCTGTTCTTCTTCTTCTTGCATCAACGAATCCTCCACTGAATCGTACATGAGTCTTTTCAGGAATTTCCCTTGTGAATTCGAGCTTTCTGTAGGATAAGCTTCGACTGCTACTTCTCTCTCTTTTATTTCCTCTTCTCTATTTCTTCCTTCGTTTACGCTTTCTTCAACATCCTCTACTTTTCCTCATCTTCATCTATCTTCTCCTTCTTCGTCGCTACTTCCGCATAATCGTATTTAAATGCTCTAATTATCGCTTCATAACTTCCTTCATTATTTACGTTGGGTTGTGTGCCCACTAGTAACTTATTTTCAACTTCTGTCGTTGCGCATTATCCTCGATGAATTCGCTTTCCCTGGTTTCCATCTCAAATAGCTCTGCAATGCTCATTACTTCGTCCTTTCCTCCTACATTCGTTGTGCATGACTCTGGTAATTCATCTTCCTCGTCAGTATTCTCCCAATTAATTTCGCCCCAACACGATATTGTTATTTTCTTGTCTTCGTTTTCATCTGGTCCCTGCTGTTTTGTTTCTTCCTTCTTCTCTTCTCGTGATAAGGTATTTACTTCTCTGTCCAAGGTTCTGCAATTGTCCTGGGTCGGTGCGTCATTCTCTTTGGCATGGGCGCTTAGCTGTCAATTCGAACGTTTTTCGGGGTTTGATGGTCTTACCTCCACCTCTTCTATCTGTATTCTCTTTTCTTGCTCCGCTTGTTGATATTGGTTTCTTTGTTGATAATTTGTCGGTTTATTGGTTCTCCAATACCCATTCCGGTTGTCATTGTTCTCTCTGTAATAGTTGTTGCCGTTCCTGGGTGAATTATAGTTATTGCCATATTCTCTTCTAAATCCATAACTGTTTCTTTGTTGAAATCTGTTATCGTTTCTTCGTGCGAAGTTATCACGTGGTTCGTAATTATTGTTTCTTCGTACTGTGTCTTGTGGATTCCAATGCTTTTTGCTTTCGTTTTCACGTGTGCTTCGTCTTTTTCTTGCGTCATCTTCCGAAAATATTAACTCTAGTTCCCTTAGAATCCCTTTAAATGCTTCGACGTCATTGCCTCCGCGACCTACTAATGATTGCTGGTATTTCAATGGTAACTTCATCGCGCATAATTTAATCAACTCTCCGTCACTGTTTGGTACATCTAAGCATTGATTTTTCTTTGCCATTACTTCAAAAAATTTCACGGGTCTCTTCTCTCCTGTATTTTCAAAATATGGGTTCTGTAATAATTCGTACTTCACTCTGTTCTGTGCTTCGCTGGACCAATATCGTGAGAGAAACTTCTCTCTCAAATCTTCGTACGATCGGCATGTCGCTGCAACATTCTGTATGGTTTCTGCGACTGTTCCTGACATGTGTGCACATATAAAGTCTAATTTGTGTGCTAGCGTCCAGTGTTCTGGTAATCCTACTCGGAATTGATCAATAAAAGTTCGTCGATGTAATGAGCTTCCTTCTCGAAAGCGTTGAAATTTTCTGACTGTGAGGAAATGATCGTTGTCGTACTTCGTCATAGTTGCATATGAAATTCGCGATTCTTCGCCACTTTTGTTTCTGATCATTTCTCCCGTCGTTCTTTCCGGTTGTGGTAGATTCATTGGATATTGTCCACTGGAACTTTCGCCTACCCTTGGGTAGTATCGTTGAAGTGGTACGCAATAATTTTCTTCCATCGGTTGTGAACGTGTAGCTGAATGCATTGCACTGTACTCTTCGCGACCTGGCTTTCCATTGTCACGTATTGGTTCGGTATCTTGTCTGGTTAACCTTGCCGCTTCATTGCACGATCCAGACTGTCTTGAAACATACATCTGTGGTTCTGCATGTGTTTGTGGTGCCGTTTGTTCATCAAGAATTTCGAAACGTGTTTGTTGCTGTGCAGGCTGTCTCATTTCACGTATGTTACTTTCCGCCTGTGATTGGAATCGCAAATGCGTAATATCTTCGTTAATTGCTTGTTTTTCCGGTGCTGTTACAGATACGGATGTGGTTGCAGACTCAGTGTTTGTTCGATCTTGTTCACTACGCTCTTCAATGGTTTACAACAACTCTGCTCGCAATTTCTGAAATTGTTGCTTCGTTTGCGCTTCTATTTTGACTATGCGATTATCATATCTTTTCAGCGCTGCTTTTGTGATACGTTTGTGTAACACACTGTTTTCAACAATTTCACGCGCTGTACCTGCTGCTTGTCTAGTAATTACGTTTATCTGTTTCTCTAGTTTCTTGACTTCTCCCTGGGTGTTGTTACGTAATGTTTTGATCTCGTCCTGAATGTCATTACGCAATGTTTGTACGTCCGCTTGTACCTTGTCAATGTCTGTTCTCAATTGATTATGACCTGTAATTAAGTTTCCTATCACTTCCCGAGATTCTTTTGCCTCGTCTTCAATATGACTTAGGTGTAACTGAATTTTTATGTTTTGTTCTTTAATCTCACGCATTTGTCTCGTGGTTTCTGCAATTTGTTTCGTCGTTTCTGCATTCTGAATTTTAATTTGGTTCGCAATTTCTTTATTTTGCCTTGTCATGGTTTCCGTAATTTGTTGTAATAATTCTGCCAGATTGGTGGGTCCTATTGCGTTTTCTTCCGACGTCCTACGCTCTGTGTTTTCGCCCAAGTGTTGGTTCGCAACCGATTGCATTGAACTGTGCGGTGACACGTTTCTGCTCGAATTCCTTGTACTCTGTGGTGAGGGAGCTCTGATTACTTGTACTATGGGCTCTACGTATTCAAGACGCAAGTTAGAATCCTCATCGACTGTCTCTCTCCTTTCCTGCTCCTCTGTCGTATGCTGACCTACGTTTTCTATGCCTTGGCGTACATTATCCTCGTTATGGTGCGTTATCTGTCCTATTTCTCGCGATACTGCATCGTCTGTTGTACTGTCTCTATTCTCTGTCCATCTTCATGCTGGGTCTCTACCTCAATTCGGTCAAGGTCTCGATCTGCCATTGCTAATCTTTCCGAATCCCTTATTTTCTGTTTTAAAAGCAATTCACGCGCCCTTCTTCGCGTCAACATGCGCTCATACGATCTCACGCGTTTCATAAACATTTTGTTCACACGACTTGACACTTATTATACCCAAGACTGACAATCCATTCACTTACTTGTTGGGTCAGAACCAACTTGTCAACGATGTATCCGCCACCTGTGCGCTTGCATTGGAGAGAAAACTTAATTCTAACAATATTAAAATTCACAACTTAATTATGTTATTGTCTCTGATAGAATGTCTCACTTTCTATTGAATACTTTCTCACTATCTATCGCTGCAGCTACTGTTTTCAACTATTTATAAATTTCAGAAAAAAAAATTTTTATTACGAAATTTTTTTAACAGGATATTTTTCTGACCTAGTTGGACATGTGGTCGACCTTCAATCATGGTATCTTACCATCCTGGCAGGGTCGCCATTCTCTAACATTCTGCGTGGTGTCTGTTTGTTCGAAGTCGTGTCTACCTACCACTTTCGCGCAACGACGCTCTGAGCGTGTTTTTTAGGGAACTGACTAGTTTGAACCCGAGACCTGCTGCTGGTAAGGAGACGCCAGACCACACATGACATGTAGAGTTCAGAAGAGTTCAGTGAGACTAGCGATGATATAATTAAATACTTAATGATTTCAGCGTCAGCTCCACGTTTCTCCCCTCGGAACTGCGTCTGTTTCACGGTGGGAAGGTATGACATGCATTTAGGCGTTCTTGTGTTAGTCTGTGGTATTCCATTTGCTTACTCGTTGATCGTATTACTTTGGTTAATTTAATGTCAGGATTTATTTGGAGCTATGTAACATACTGCCGTATTTGCTATCATGTCACGGTTTTCATGGAAGGTGTTGGATTTGCCTGACACCTTACAAGACGTCATACGAAAGTTACTTTCGTGTGGTGTCGCTTTGTGCTGACGAAGGTGCCGAAGCCGGCCGCTATGGTCGAGCGGTTCTGGGTGCTTCAGTCCGGAACCGCGCGGCTGCTACGGTCGCAGGTTCGAATCCTGCCTGGGGCATGGATGTGTGTGATGTCCTTAGGTTAGTTAGGTTTAAGTAGTTCTAAGTCTAGGGGACTGATGGCCTCAGATGTTAAGTCCCATAGTGCTTAGATCCATCTGAACCATTTTCTTGAATGTGCCGATCTGTGATTCAAGCCTCCAACGTGATGCAACCAGGGTGATGAATGTCTGAGGGTACTCGTGAACTAGTCAAATAAATCAATTAAAATACAACCAATGGCGGTTTATGTATTCATTAACTACAACTATTGCTGTGTCTTCTGCAGGTGATGCTTGCGTTTGCTATGTTAAAAAATCCTTTTCGATATGTTACGTTCTCATTCACTAGCGCCTCCTGAAATGTAAGTCGTCCTCCGTCAAAAAATTCTGAAACAGACGCCGTCAGTAGCACCTGCAAGCTGTTAATTAATGTCACCGCGTAGCAGATTCTTATCTGCGCGCAGCAGCTTGTTAACAGCCTCGGTGCACAGCGAAGTGAAAGCGTTGCCGCTGAGTCGCTTCCGCCTCAGCTGATGCTGCTACTTACGTTTATGCGCCAAGAAAATAGCCCCCGTCTCTTACCTCGAGTCTTCAGCGCTCACCGTTAATTTGTCCTCTATGTGCAAGCGCAGGCATGTTTACTCCGCAGTGTTATGTAAACTGATTGAGAATGGCTGTAAGGTTGTCAGCCGAAATATCGGAACAAGACTTAATAATATCGAGTATGCACGCCGAAAGATGGTGGGATCTTCCATCATCCGGGGAAATTCCAAGTAACACTACCTTTACCTGTTTTGCAAGGAGCATTCATAACAGATATTCCACTGAACACAGCAGGTATTGTTTTGTTTTGGAAATGGCTTCACATTCCTGTCACTCACTGTGGTAAACAATACATCTTCATTATCTTCTTGTTCCACCTATCCATTAACGGATGTTAGCGACCACAAAATACTTCATTATTCGTTTAATCTGCACTTGATCATGTCCAGTTCATTATGTTATCTAACCAAGATATTATACTTCTCTCTTTCATACTTTTACCCTCGATTTTTTGCTTTATTATACATTGTAGAAGTGAATATTTGGTGTTCCCTAAGATACGTCCTAGGTGTGCAGTTTTTCTACTTTTAAACGCTGTTGTGTATTCGTCGCAACACTTCGCTGTTAGTAATTCTTCCTGTAGATGGTATTTTAAGCATTCTGCGAAAAATCTCCTTTTCAAAAGCTTCGTTCGATCTTTTTTCTGTTTGCGTATTTAGTGTCTATTCTTCAGAAATGTGTAGAACTACAGATCAGATGTAGCATCTTACAAATCGAACTCTAAGATCTAAGCGAGAGTTTTCTGGAATTTAGTGAAATCATAACTCATTTTTAAGAAAGAAAGAGTTCGTTGCACGAAAGAGAGTCATAAAGGTACTATATAGTGCTCACCCACCGTTGTCTTTTCGACAGCTATTTAAGGAGTTAGTTATTTTAATTAATGCATCACTGTAGATACACTATGTGATCATAACTATCCGGACACTCCCAAAATCATACGTGTTTCAGATTAGGTGCATTGTGCTGTCATCTACTGCCAGGTACTCCATATCAGCGATCTCAGTAGTCATTAGACATCGTGAGAGAGCAGAATGGGGCGCTCCGCGGAACTAACGCACTTCGAACGTGGTCAGGTGATGGGGTGTCCTTGTGTCATACGTCTGTAGGAGGCAATTCCACACTCCTAAACATTCCTAGGTCCACTGTTTCCGATGTGACAGTGAAGTGGAAACGTGAAGGGACACGTACAGCACAAAAGCGTACAGGCCGATCTCGTCTGTTGAATGACAGAGACCTACGAAACTTGAAGAGGGTCGCAATGTGTATTAGGCAGACATCTATCCAGACCATCACACAGGAATTCCAAACTGCGTTAGGATCCACTGCAAGTACTATGGCAGTTTGGTAGGAGGTGAGAAAACTTGGATTTCATTGTCGAACGGCTACTCATAAGCCACACATCACGCCGGTAAATGGCAAACGACGGCTCACTTGGTGTAAGGAACGTAAACGTTGTACGATTGAATAGTGGGAAAACGTTGTGTGGAGTGACACATCACGGTACACAATGTGGCGACCCGATGGCAGGGCGTGGGTATGGTGAATGCCCGGTGAACGTCACCTGCCAGCGTGTGTAGTGCCAACAGTAAAATTCGGAGGGATGGGGTCATGGTGTGGTCGTGTTTTTCATGGAGGGGGCTTGCACCCCTTGTTGTTTTGCGTGGCACTATCACAGCACAGGCCTACGTTGATGTTTTAAGCACCTTCTTGCTTCCCACTGTTGAAGAGCAGTTCGGGAATGGCGACTGCATCTTTCAGCACGATCGAGCACCTGTTCATAATGCATGGCCTGTGGCGGAGTGGTTACACGACAATAATATCCCTGTAATGGACTGTCCTGACCTGAATCCTATAGAGCACTTTTGGGATGTTTTGGAACGCCGACTTCGTGCCGGGCCTCACCGATCGACATCGATACCTCTCCTCAGTGCAGCACTCCGTGAAGAAAGGGCTGCAATTCCCCAAGAAACTCCCAGAACCTGATTGAACGTATGCCTGCGAGAGTGGAAGCTGTCATCAAGGCTAAGGGTGGGCCAATACCATATTGAATTCCAGCATTACGGAGGGCGCCACCGGCTTGTAAGTCATTTTCAGCCAGGTGGTTCAAATGGCTCTGAGCACTATGGGACTTAACTGACGAGGTCATCAGTCCCCTAGAACGTAGAACTACTTAAACCTAACTAACCTAAAGAAACCACACACATCCCTACCCGAGGCAGGATTCGAACCTGCGACCGTAGCGGTGGCGCGGTTCCAGACTGAAGCGCCTAGAACCGCTCGGCCATTGCGGCCGGTTCAGTCAGGTGTCCGGATACTTTTGATCTCATAGCGTATGGTGTCTCATTAAATTTGTTTTAAATAATCCATTAGAATTTATATTGAATAATATGATTACGAGACTAGACAAAAAAGCATCTTTATTGCTCTTTAATAAAATTAATTTAAGTTCACAGAGGGACGAATAATGCTACTACCAAAATCCCTTACACAGTGTGTTAAATACTTGATAGACAGCAAAGGTAAATTTGGAAGTAGCCTAAAGATGTTCGTTTTTGGATACTCCTAGCAGCGTGAATTTTTATTTAGAAACTTTTAGCTTTATAGCACGCCAACTACGAGAACTTGGAGATAAGGATTCAGAGGAATACAAGGATCTGATTTTCTTTTGAGTCTCAGTCGAGATTCGGCCACGTCGTGGGAACATCCTATTGGCTATTAGCGAGATAATACGGTTTCGTCTGCCAGTCTGGAGCTGACATGCTGATTTTTCACTAATCTACTGAAGTTCACTGTGCGGTGGGTACACGATGCACGTTGTGTACTGTGGTGGAAGACTACTTGGCTGGCGTAAGGGATAGAGATTTACCCATGACGACATATACTTCTGTAGTACCTTGAAAGTTGGAAATGAACTATAGAGTTTTTGTATGTCCATCCTTTTAGCAGGAGGTCTCTCGGACGACGGCCGTTTACTATCGTGACAAAAAATAAAAGCACCTCCATCCGACCTTATGATTTTATTTTATTTTGTCGCTACCAGTTTCAACGCTTTATTGCGTCATCATCAGGCCTGTATGCATAAAAAATTTAAGATAGCATTATCAACTTATCAATCAAGCAACAAAGAAACAGATTAAAACAGAATGAAAACAATGGCAAGTCCCTACAAATGAATTTACACTGAACATTTGACAGAAAGAACAGATACATCCATTGTCACATATCTAAAATGTACCATGACGAATTTTCACTCAATACATTGTACAATTACACTATCTATTAAAACTTCTTAAAATACTATTCATGATTTTTATTTGACAGTCGGGCATGCATTATCTGTACAACCCTGAAATAACTTACCGTAAGACAAAATAACCGTAAAAGGTGATGAATGGAAGGAAACAATACCTCATAAAGAAGTAAAAAGAAGGAAAGCGGCATGGCTTAAGAAGCAGTTGAGGTACTGGATTGGCTGTATCCTTTTTATGGCAGTAAAATATTGATTTATTACTGGAAGTGCTAAATATGTCAAACAGTTCGTTTAGAAGCTTTCTGGTTGACTCTTTTGAAGAACGTGGGCACCGCTTGGGTAAGGGGAAGGGTGAAGAAGGGGTGCTGCTTAGGAAGGTGGAGGGAAAGATGTTGGGGAATGAAGAGGGGGAGGAGTAGGGGAATGGGGGAGGGGGCAGGAAGAAGGAGTGGGGGAAAGGGAAAGGAATGTGGGGCTAATGGAGTATAAGAGGGGTAGAGGAGGGGAAGGGGACTGGGGATGGAAAGAGAAGTGATGGGGAGGGAGTGGGTAGGTGAGGGTGAGGGAGGGGGAGGGGTGACAGAGTTCAAGGTCAAATAGTGGTCCAAAGAGTACTTTGCTTTCCTGTTATGAGGCACTTTGAAAACTTCGGGTGAAGGAGAGTGAATGCATCGTATGATGCTTTAGCAGTGAGAGACCATTTCAAGAATAATTTTAATTTGGCAGTAGGCTCAGTGAATTGGCAGGGTAGGAAGATCTTATACTTGATATGCAAGGAATGATTCTTGGCAAGAGTAATGCAGGCAGGTTAACTAGATCTCCAACAAACTTTCAGAGGTTGTTCAGGGATACCTTCTGAGTGTTTTGGTCGAAGGGACCTACAGTCTCTGGCAGCTAATTACAGAGTAATAATATATTTGATTCATTCGGTTTCTTACCACGGTCACCCTTGTTTCGGTGAGAATACATTCGGAACAGTGAAGAAGACTGTAATATAAAATACCCAAATTGTACAACAAACAAAACAGAGGCAAAAGTAGTAGTGTGATGTGGTTGCCACTGCTGAAGGAACATCTCAGCATATCGTCGTATCGTCGTTGTGCCACTCTTCCACGGCTTTCAGTGAACCCATACACGAGATACTTATCCGCCATCTCTTCATCAGTAATCCTATCCCTACAGCTGTGTATCACTGTTGACGTACAAGAAACACTGCCTAAAAAAACAAGCCCAAGACAGAACAGAGCAGTAGGCTTATTGAATGCAAGCTTCAAGTTGAAGTTGAGTAAAATTAATTAAGTAAATTGAAGGACGAGGGGGGAGGGGAGGACAGGAAATGGAGGGGATTATTGATATCAGCTGCAATAAAATGGCTCTGAGCACTATGGGACTTAACTGACGAGGTCATCAGTCCCCTAGAACTTAGAACTACTTAAACCTAACTAACCTAAGGACATCACACACATCCATGCCCAAGGCAGGATTCGAACCTGCGACCGTAGCGGTCGCGCGGCTCCAGACTATAGCGCCTAGAACCTCTCGGCCAATCAGCTGCATCAGGACTTTGTGTGGCATCAGCAGTGACGAGTGAAAATGTGTGACAGTCGGGGATTCGAACCCGGAATCTCCTGCTTACCACGCAGTTGCGTTAACCACTGCACCAGGTGGACACAGTGTTGTCAGAACTGCGCGGACTATCCCGCGGACTATCTCGGCATGCCTCACTCTCACCTAGCGCCACCTATCCGCAGTTCCTGTTCATGTCCTCCATGCTCGCTACTTACCAGGGAAACTCCCCATTCCCCTACCCCCACCCCCCCTCCCGCGCGGATTTAGTGGTGAAATGGCTCAGTGGATAGCCCATCAAAAACTGAACACAATATCAAGCGTAAAAACAGGAGGAAGGTGTGCTGAGCAGCGAAAAAAGAAGCAAAATAGAAACAGTGGACGTTCCTAGCTCGAGAAGGCCAACATCGAAGAAATTGAAAGAACACCGGCGTCTTTTTGTGCGGTCACGGTTGTGGGCTACGAAGTGGGAGACCCGTGTTCAACTCTCCCTCGTGCCCTAGTTTTTTCCCAAAATTATGAATTTTTCGTCCGGTCATTGACATGTATGTTCTCCTTCTGTAGTCCTGGCAATTGTTGTACTATACATTAGTTATAGAATGTGAGTCATGTGATACGAATATATTAGTGTTGCAAGTAAATGTGATGAATAGCGAGAGCAGGCGGGATGCCGCATAGACCTCTCACAGAAATGAAAACAAGTAAACTGGTGTGAACTATGTTACAACAAAGAAATTCAAGAGTAAAATTTCCCAAAACGGAACGCGAATCGTAACATGTGGTACTTGTGTAGAACAAATACGAGGTACATACGACTGGAGGTCCATTCCTTACACTTCACTGTTGCCAACGGACGTTACACCATGAAACATCCCCTTGAAAAATTATGAATGACTGTGCTAGTAAACTTCTACGTTATTTGATACAAAGACAGCTGAGTAAAACTGAACGTACTCAGACAGTTCTCTCTTTACTTATTCTGATCATCACTAAACTGACACACAATATTTTTTAGCGCAACGCAACCTGACTTTCAAAAATCCTTACAAAAGACTGGCCTTAGTTCTCTCTTTACTTATTCTGATCATCACTAAACTGACACACAATATTTTTTAGCGCAACGCAACCTGACTTTCAAAAATCCTTACAAAAGACTGGCCCTGACTAACAATAACCTATACCTTTCACAAATCACTTACCTTACAAAAATCTTCGTTACTCGAACTACTGCAATACAGCGAGCGCCAATACTGCCAGCTAATTAAAAGATTCAAACTACTGAAGGCACTAACTACTGATAGGCATAGTTAGCAAATGAAAGATTTTGATAGAGAACAAACAATGTATTTACCTTATAATGTTCAAAAGTCATCATATCTATCAATTCATGACATCCATCTTTACAAATTTCCTTTTTCTGGCGGACACACGCCCAGATCGTCCGCTTATAGCAACCTCACAAAACTCTGGCATCTCTCTCTTCACATCCACCACTGCTGGCGGCTCACCTCCAACTGCCCAACGCTACGCGCTGTTCACATGCAACTGCCCAACACTACAATAGCGAATATTCCAACAGTCCCAACCAGCCACAGACTGCACACAAGCACAGTCAGTGATTTTCATACAGAGCGCTACGTGGCGTTACCAACATAAAAACCTAAATAGCCTACTTACAACCATGACACAAATACAAATTTGAACACAACCAACAGACACCTCAAATACCGGATGGACTTACTTTGTTGAAAAAGGGAGGGGGGGGGGGGAGGCGGTGCAGGAGGGAGAATTGAACATGGATCTCTCCCTTCGCAGTCCCACATTGTGACCCAATAATCAAGATGCCGTGGCTACCCAAATTCGCTCGATGTTGCACATTTTAGGCTTGGACCGTTGACTCTATTATGCTCCTTTTTTCACAGTTCAGTACACCTTCTTTCTGTTCTCATGCTTGATCTGTGTTCAGATTTTGACGGGCTATCCACTGGGACATCTCAGTAATAAATCTGACGGTGGCTGAAAGGTAGTTTCCCTTGTTAGAGATTCATGCAGGATGTCGGGCGTAATTGTGCATCCACATCGAATGTGGTGGTCCATTGCCCATCGAGGTGAATCAGTTATATGAATGCGTGGTGTCTGTTCTTTCGGATATGTTCGAAAGAACAGACATCACACAATCACATAAGTAAAATGAATACTTCTGTTTTCAACAGGAAGTACCGTGAGCAAATGGAAACAAAAGAAACAGCGCATACCGTCGAATTGGCACTACTGTGCACTATTGTCAGTGCAATAAAGACACAAAGATAATTGTGGCAAGATACAAAACGAAATGCAGTAACCTGTAACGAGTCGTCAGAGACCGTAAGTCCCTTACACCAAAATACTCAGAATGTATCCCTGAACAATCTCCGAAAATATGTCGGTGGAGTTTTGGTTCACCGTATATGAGCAATTGTATATTGTAGGCATTATCAATACGATTACTTGTTGTAAACCCACAGTGCAACTGTATCACGACGTCAGTACGAAGATTGTGATGCACCAGTCAGCCAAATGTATGATTTATTTAGTTTAAAAACACAGCATATTCTAGGAAGATAATCCCATTACTAGGTTCTTAAAAGTATGATCCCATTAGGTACAGTCAAAATATGGAAGCTGCAGAAATGCATGGTCAGATATATACAAGATTCTCCATTTTATATGCACTCTGTTCACTGATTCAATTTGTGAGAGTATGAAACTCCACCGGTAATTATGAACGTAATATCACGTTACATGTAAAATAGAGGATCGTGTATGTGCACAATACATTTTTGTAGCTTGCGTGTTTTCACTTTGCGTAATGGTCTTATAATTTTAAAAACTCGATAACTGGACCATGTCTTTCCGAAACAGGTTGTGTTTTTGAATTAAATACATTTTCAATATGTTAAGTTTACAGCCAACCGGTTGCATAAGTTTAATGTAAAAACCTTAACCAGGTGTCGATACCACTAAGGGAATCTTCTTCAGAAAGTCACATAAATTCCATGACGTTAAAACTGTAAGTAAACAGTGAGATAACGAGCTCAAGTCAAACAGCAGAAAATATGAAATAAAATCCACCATGGGAACGGTAAAAACTGTTACTGTTGTGGCGTAACAAGCTAGCTACGCCACACTGAAGTAGCCGAAAGGCACGCGTACACACACGCCGACTGGCGTTAAGTCTGAAACAGGATACGTGATGAAAGCTATAAAGAAAAGAACGGAACTTCTCGTATACTTAACTTTAATTTCTTGTTGTACATTGCTCTTGATAATACAAGTGAGACTCTCTCCAGATATGGTTAATGGCGCCTTGCTAGGTCGTAGCCATGGACTTAGCTGAAGGCTATTCTAACTGTCTCTCGGCAAATGAGAGAAAGGCTTCGTACGTGTAGTCGCTAGCAATGTCGTCCGTACAACTGGGGCGAGTGCTAGTAAGTCTCTCGAGACCTGCCGTGTGGTGGCGCTCGATCTGCGATCCTGACAGTGGCGACACGCGGGTCCGACATGTACTAATGGACCGCGGCCGATTTAAGCTACCACCTAGCAAGTGTGGTGTCTGGCGGTGACACGACAGTTACAACGGCTAAAGCTTGTTAAAAGAGCAGACATTAGAGTGTAATTTATGGTACTTATACAGAAAAGAAACTCATATTGACATTAGGCAAAATTTTTTCGCGATGTTACATTAGGACACACGTTCCATCCTATGTAAATTTTATCTACTATCATAAATGAATCTTTATCAAATTTTCCATGATATACTGACATGTAATTCATCGCTGTTTCTTTGAAAGTTACTCTTTGATTTTATTTTATGGTCAGTGCTAGCGCCACCTACCGGCCTTCGTTTACTTCTCAGATAGCTTAATCGCCACAGTCAGTGTGGCACTGCCCCTTTTCGAAAAACAGTGGCACTGTCAAATATGCCTATATGGGATGAGATCTGTATTATATTCAGTGTATTGCTAGCTTTCGTGAGCGTTTTACTGAAGTTTAATTTAAATGTGAGTATGATGTTAATTGAAAATTTTGTGTATAGATCACTAATATGCATACTTACGTCAGTATGTGTATATTTGTTACCGTTAATTCATTTTTACGCTTTATACTACAGTTTCTGTCTGATGATGAAATTCTGAAATGCGTAACGCTCAGTAAAGATTGTGCGATCAAGACCTTCCAATATTTCAAAGTTGTGCCGTATATGAATGGTCGCCTGCCTCTACCATGGGCGTATTGCTCCATAAAGTAATGGGACTCCAAGCCAGCCAGGCTAGCCGCGTGGTCTAACGCGCTACTTCCCGAGCGGGAAGGCGTGCCAGTCCGCGGCACGAATCCGGCCGCCGGATTAGTGTCGAGGTCCGGTGTGCCGGCCAGCCTGTGGATGGTTTTTAAGGCGGTTTTCTATCTGCCTCGGCGAATGCGGGCTGGTTCCCCTTATTCCACCTCAGTTACACAATGTCAGCGATTGATGCGCAAACACTGTCTCCACGTACGCGTACCATAATTACTCTACCACGAAAACATCTGGGGTCACACTCGTCTGGTATGTGACGTTCCCGGGGGGGGGGGTCCATTGAGGGGCGAACTGCACAATAACCCTGGGTTCGGTGCGGTGGGGTGGGTGGACTGCTGTGGCCTGTTTTGGGGTTGTGAACCACTGAGGGCTACGGCGGGACGAAGCCTCCGTCGTTTCTAGGTCTCCAGTTTAATACACACAATGGGACGCACAACTCTGTGCCTCTACACTGCTCCTGCTTTCTAGACAGTATAGTATCCCTTGTTTGGTTGATGATGCCAGAATGATTTGCGCGCGCGACAACGAGGTCTTAAACGTCTATACTCAAGTTGTTAGAATGATTAAAAGTGTTAAAATCTCAGAAAAAGGGTAAAATAATTTCTAAAGCTGCACTTGTGAAACACACCCACGAACACTCAAGCAAACACACTATAGAAGCTTGTCATGCGTCAGTTTTTAAAAAGTGGATAAAAGGAAAAGGAGAACTCATGAAAAGGTATTAAAAGACTGTAGCAGATACTTTTGGCTGGCTGACCACTAAATAAAAAAGGATGCATCAGCTACTCTGCAACACAAAAACCGACGACATAACAGTTTAGGTTGGAATCTGGACAACTCTACTACATTCGTCTCATCATCGACTAAAATGGTATCCAGGTCCGACTTGACTCTATTGCTGTCCTCTCGACAGAATATAAAATACACTCTGTTAAACTGTGATTTATCGAAATACACAGTCCTTAACCTGCACAACCTGGTAATTGTAGCTGAAGCAAGAAACCGCACGTCAGTGGACTATGCCACATAGCCGCGCGAGGTTGCTGGGCGATCTTGGGCGCCATGTCACGGTTAGCTCGGCTCCCCCCGTCGGTGGTTGGAGTCCTCCCTCTGGCAAGGGTGTGTGTGTGTTGTAAGATTCACTACTGGGAATTAAAAGTGCTACCCCACGAAGATGACGTGCCACAGACGCGAAATTTAACCGACAGGAAGAAGATGCTGTGATATACAAGTGATTAGCTTTTCAGAGCATTCACACGAGGTTGGCGCCGGTGGCGACACCTACAACGTGCTGACATGAGGAAAGTTTCCAACCGATTCCTCATACACAAACAGCAGTTGACCAGCGTTGCCTGGTGAAACGTTGTTGTGATGCCTCGAGTAAGGAGGAAAAATGCGTACCATCATGTTTCCGACTTTGATAAAGGTCGGATTGTAGCCTATCGCGATTGCGGTTTATCGTATCGCGACATTGCTGCTCGCGTTGGTCGAGACCCAATGACTTTTAGGAGAATATCGAATCAGTGGGTTCAGGAGGGTAATACGGAACGCCGTTCTAGATCCCAACGGCCTCGTATCACTAGCAGTCGAGATGACAGCCATCTTATCCGTATGGCTGTAACGGATCGTGCAGACACGTCTCGATCCCTGAGTCAACACATGGGGACGTTTGCAAGACAACAACCATCTGCACGAACAGTTCGACGACGTTTGCAGCAGCATGGACTATCAGCTCGGAGACCATGGCTGCGGTTACCCTTGACGCTGCATCACAGACAGGAGCGCCTGCGATGGTGTACTCGACGACGAACCTGGGTGCACGAATGGCAAAACGTCATTTTTTCGGATGAATTCAGGTTCTGTTTACAGCATCATAATGGTCGCATCCGTGTTTGGCGACATCGCGGTGAACGCACATTGGAAGCGTGTATTCGTCATCGCCATACTGGCGTATCACCCGGCGTGATGGTATGGGGTGCCACTGGTTACACGTCTCGGTCACCTCTTGTTCGCATTGACGGCATTTTGAACAGTGGATGTTACATTTCAGATGTGTTACGACCCGTGGCTCTACCCTTCATTCGAAACTTGTGAAACCTTACATTTCAGCAGGATAATGCATGACCGCATGTTGCAGGTCCTGTACGGGCCCTTCTGGATACAGAAAATGTTCCACTGCTGCCCTGGCCAGCACATTCTCCAGATCTCTCACCAATTGAAAACGTCTGGTCAATGGTGGCCGAGCAACTGGCTCGTCACAATACGCCAGTCACTACTCTTGAGGAACTGTGGTATCGTGTTGAAGCAGCATGGGCAGCTGTTCTTGTACATGCCATCCAAGCTCTTTTCGAGTCAATGCCCAGGAGTATCAAGGCCGTTATTACGGCCTGAGGTGGTTGTTCTGGTTACTGATTTCTCTGGATCTATGCACCCAAATTGCGTGAAAATGTAATCACATGTCAGTTCTATTATAATATATTTGTCCAATGAATACCCGTTTATCATCTGCATTTCTTGGTGTAGCAATTATAATGGCCAGTAGTGTAGTTAAGTTAGATTAAGTAGTGTGTAAGCCTATGGACCGATGACTCAACAGTTGGTCCCATAGGAACTTACCACCACCGAATGCCACTTCATTCCGTCTCTGTGACCGAAAGGAGGATCTCCACGGCCGGGAAGTTGGTTTCACAGATCGCAGCTTATTCTCCGACATTTGTAGCCACGATAACTTCCAATGGCTTATGACTGTTTCACTCAAAAGGGAAGAAATGACTCGCAAGTGGACAACACATGTTTCTACAGTGCGTTCCCGACAAGCTTCCTGACTGTATGTCAGGCTCCTCATTTCCCTAGATTCCATCGTGCTCTGGCACCTAGCAAAATACTGCTTCCTTTCCGTGGTCACGGAGATGTAGCAGGGATTTCTTAATCGAATGGAGCATTCTGTCCGTAGGGTACAATGTAGGGCATTGAAGGGTGTGAAGCTGATGTGAAAATCAGCTTTCTCACACGCGCAGCTGCTCCACAGTCTTCAGTATTGCATACAGCTCTGCGTTATAGACCATAAATTCGCCTTGTAGCGATTCCCTTGTATTTGGAGCTTATGTAAAATATTGTTAAAGAGGATTTTTTTAAATCACGCTAGATATACTATCTTTTTTAAAAATTTATCATATCTGAAAGAACTTTGGGCCTTTGAAGAAGCTAAGACGGTGATTCGCTCTGACCTTGGTGTGAAACATTGATTTTTGCCACATTTGCGACACCAGTCTCTAAAAGTAGTTCTTTGCACTTATTCCGAACGGCCTCTTTGCCCTAACACGATTATTAGAAAGTTTCTCCATGGATGAGCGAGCAATGGTATGGTATACAGGTGATTGAGGTAGGGATTAGATCTTACACGCCTGCTACACCACCAATAGTTGCCTCCTGATTTTAAGTGGTGGTTCACCAGCCAGAGCACAAATATTGGGAATAGGACTGGTCCCAAATGCCCCTGTGGCCAGCCTGATACCTTCACAGCGAACTGTGTCCAGGATCTTCAAGTATGATGATCGAGCAGACTCATACACTGTACAGGCATAATCGAGGTAAGATTGCCCGAAAGCTCTATAAAACTGGAGTAGACGTGTTGTGTCCACTCTCCATGTCCTATGGCTTGCACATCAAACATGAGGCCCAGAAAACTTAACGAATCTTTAAAAATTAAAATGGTGTTTCAGTGCAAAATTTAAAACCAATATTGTGAACCCATTTCTCCAGCCTCTTAACGGTTAAATACAACTGTCGTGTAGTGGAATGAGGGTTTTAAGAAGAGCAGAAAATTGAAAAAAATCGCCTAAAAGTGAGGAGCTTGCACGGAGCTCGTTACGGTGGACGCAATACCATTAAAAACAGCGTCATACTCAAAACACTACCTTGAGCGACACCGTTCTCTTGGGCTAAACGATTTGATAGGACGTTAACGACTGTGTATTCCGACGGGAAGGACCGTAATAAAACTCGAAGGCGTCCCTGAAAACATACGTGAAGTTGTTCGACAATATTACGACTCCTAATAATATCATAAGTCTTCTCGAGGTTGAAAAAAAAATCTATTACATGGCTACACCGGAAAGCCTGTTGTATATAGTCGCCTCCAGTTTGTCAGTTTATCAATAGTGGCGTGATGCGTCAGGAACACACAATGAAAGGCCTAAGGAGCTGCCTGGATACTAACATCTAGACCAGGTGGCGGTTGATCATCCACTGCAAGTTCTTTCCCACGCATTGGCACTGCATTAACTACTTGAGCTTGTACGATCCTTCCCAGGTTCAAGGAGGAGAATTAAAACAGGTTCTTTTCACGAGCCAGGGAATTGTCATGTTTGAAAAAGAAATGAAAAATATCGAGATGGACTCTTTTGGTGTTTTTATTGAGGTACCACATCGTGCTGTAACGAATACTGCGGTGAACTGGTGACTTATCACGTGTAACGAACATTCCAGATTCAAGCTGCCACAATGATAAATGGCGTTTGTAAGCTTCATCGTCTGTTGAACTAAAGTCATCATTACCCTCACAGCGATCACTCGACGTTGAGGGAAAGCTGGGTCCTATCTGACGGTAGTGAACGAAATGTTCCGCCCATAGTGTGGACAGTATCTCCTTTGTTGGTCTGTAGAATACTGTTTTTCATGACAGCAATTATTAGGCACCTTCCAGTTTCGCCTGAAATCTTCCTGATGGTGTCCCATACAATCGACGGCTCAACAGAGCAGTTTATAGAGTTCAGAAATGCATGCAGCGATCCTCTTTTCTTCTGTTTTATTATACGGGGACATTTCGCTCTCGCAACCCGAAAGGCTGCGAGATTTTCGAGTGAAGTCCTGCACTTGAACCCCCGCCTATATCAGATTGTGGAGCGACACTATGCACTCCACAACGGGACAGGCTTTCTTCTTAGCTGTTCTGAAGACCTAGGAGTGAATACACCAGCGACGTGGTGGGTCATGCTAGTGACATGATCACCCATTTCTGGACGCGGTCTCTATATTGGAATACTGCCAGCTGGCTACACAAAGTCCAGTTTGCCTTGCTGAACACCCATCTTGGCAGCCTTCTTTCGAGGTCTACTCTCTCCGGCAGTTGTATCCAGATCAGAAAGTGGTCTTTGGAATGCAGATCATCGACTACTTCCTATATAGTAGATCGTGCGAGAGCGGATGGACATAATCGAAGATCGAGAGCAGAGAACGACCCTGTAGCTGTGTTAAAGTGCATGCTCTGGCCTCTACTCATAAGACACAAATATTCTGCTAACTACTGACTCTGAGCAACTCTGCCCCTGGGGCAGGTCGTAGAAAAACACCATTGCGCATTGTGCACATTAAAATTTCCACAGAGGAGGAAAGACGGGAGGAGTTGCATAATAAGGTTGGTAAGAATCTCCTGGAAAACTGGCTCATGGAGGACAGATAGAGGGAACACAACAACAGCGCACACAAGCTTTATTAGCAAAGTGCTTGGAGGCTGGTGTTGGCAGGAAGAGGCGAGGATTGGTAGGCTGTGTATCTTATGGAGAGATGGCTACTCCCCCTTAAACTCTCTCCTCACTTAGGTCGCCATTTCTCTGGAGGTGGTAACCCCTCAGCACAGGGGTGACACGTGGTTTAAAATGGGTTTCCTGTAAACTGAAGCAACAAAGGTCCTCCTGAGCTAGGAATCTCACTTCTTCCACATGAGTCCTGAACATACTTACGTTCCACTGTAAAATATGAGCCATCTTAACCGTGAAGTTTATTACTTTTTTTTGCCCTTATGCGCTTCAGTCTGAAACCGCGCGACCGCTACGGTCGCAGGTTCGAATCCTGCTTCGGGCATGGATGTGTGTGATGTCCTTAGGTTAGTTAGGTTTAAGTAGTTCTAAGTTCTAGGGGACTGATGACGTGAGGTGTTAAGCCCCATACTGCTCAGAGCCATTTGAACCATTTGAACCATTTGCCCTTATGTTTCCATCGAGGTGGGCATGTCGCGAGGGAAGGAGGCTTCTCGGAGGGGCTGTTTGGTTTCCACAGGCAGATTTCAGTTTCCACATGGTGTGTAGTATTACGCACCTTCCCTAACAAACTGTGACCACTGGATCCAGCATGCTGCCTTCGAAATTCCGCTGTCAGAGTCACAATACTGCTGATGTGACCTAACTCCACTGGATCCAGCAAGCTGCCTTCGAAATTCCGCTGTCAGAGTCACAATACTGCTGATGTGACCTAACTGTAGCTGCCGTCGACTGCTGTCTACACCGGGTACAACTCTACACAGTTTGCCTATGGCACCAGCTGCCGCTTGTGACACATCAGGAGAGTATCAAGTTACACTACTGCCCATTAAAATTGTTACACCAAGAAGAAATGCAGATGATAAACGGGTATTCATTGGACAAATATATTATAATAGAACTGACATTTGATTACATTTTCACGCAATTTCGGTGCATAGATCCTGAGAAATCAGTAACCAGAACAACCACCTCAGGCCGTAATAACGGCCTTGATACGCCTGGGCATTAAGTCAAACAGAGCTTGGATGGCGTGTACAGGTACACCTGCCCATGCAGCTTCAACACGATACCACAGTTCATCAAGAGTAGTGACTGGCGTATTGTGACGAGCCAGTTGCTCGGCCACCATTGACCAGACGTTTTCAATTGGCGAGAGATCTGGAGAATGTGCTGGCCAGGGCATCAGTCGAACATTTTCTGTATCCAGAAAGGCCCGTACAGGACCTGCAACATGCGGTCATGCATTATCCTGCTGAAATGTAGGCTTTCGCAGGGATCGAAAAAGGATAGAGCAACGTGTCGTAACACGTCTCAAATGTAACGTCCACTGTTCAAAGTGCCGTCTATGCGAACAAGAGGTGTAACCAATGGCAGCCCATACCATCACGCCGGGTGATACGCCAATATGGCGATGACAAATACACGCTTCCAATGTGCGTTTACCGCGAGGTTGCCAAACCAAACACGGATGCGGCCATCATGATTCTGTAAACAGAACCTGAATTCACCCGAAAAAATGACGTTTTGCCATTGGTGCACCCAGGTTCGTCGTCGAGTACACCATCGCAGGCGCTCCTGTCTGTGATGCAGCGTCAAGGGTAACCGCAGCCACGGTCTCCGAGCTGAGAGTCCATGCTGCTGCAAACGTCGTCGAACTGTTCGTGCAGGTGGTTGTTGTCTTGCAAACGTCCCCATGTGTTGACTCAGGGATCGAGACGTGTCTGCACGAGCCGTTACAGCCATGCGGATAAGTTGCCTGTCATCTCGAATGCTAGCGATACGAGGCCGTTGGGACCCAGCACGGCGTTCCGTCTTACCCTCCTGAACCCACTGATTCCATATTCTGCTAACAGTCATTGGATTTCGACCAACGCTAGCAGCAATGTCGCGATACGATAAACCGCAATAGCGATAGGCTACAATCCGACCTTTATCAAAGTCGGAAACATGATGGCACGCATTTCTCCTCCTTACACGAGGCATCACAACAACGTTTGACCAGGCCACGCTGGTCAACTGCTGTTTGCGCATGAGAAATCGTTTGGAAACTTTCCTCATGTCAGCACGTTGTAGGTGTCGCCACCGGCGCCAACCTTGTGTGAATCCTCTGAAAAGCCAATCATTTGCATATCACAGCATCTTCTTCCTGTCGGTTAAATTTCGCGTCTGTAGCACGTCATCTTCGTGGTATAGCAATTTTAATGGCCAGTAGTGTACGTAGTTACCTTTTTCGGTGTGATTTTACCGTTTAATTCTCAAATTAATAGTAGTAGGGTGGATAGGGTGTGTGCATGCTTCCTGCTGGCGCAGGAGGAGCTGGCTGTAGTTGGCGAATAGCTGAAGACAGTGCTGACCACGATCAGCCATGCAGGTTGCTGCCTCGGGGTGTAGCGGGGACGGAGAATCTGCCGAGTAACGTGATATAGCTCAAGTGTCCCTTGTCACGCCCACGGGCAATTCCATCGAGGTACCTTACGTACCAGCCGCGGGGGATCCGTTCTCACCGCAAATGGCGTGTAAAACACGTTTGGGTAGCTTCAGGTGCAGAGTCTGCGTGGTAACTGGCCATCCTAAATTGCTTGTTCCCCTCTGAGTGGAGAGATTGCCGTCCCTTCAGCAGCAGGCACACAGGGCAAGGGGTTTACTAGTTATCGGGGGCTCCGATATTAGTCGCGTGTGGAGCGCATTAGGAAAACGGCATACAGGGCTGGAAAGAAACCCACTGTGCGCTCGGTGTACTGGAGTGAGAAAGGGGGCTCATCCGTGATGTTGAGAAGGCCCTGCCTGCATCTATAGAGGGTGCAGCGTGCAGACATGGGCAATTTGTGGCTCATGTCGACGCCATGGACGCCTGTCTCTCGTATCCTGTAACCGGCCTGAGAGAACTCAAGTTAATCATCAGATGTGTTTACTGTCGACCCGATTCCGCCGTAACACTTGTAGGATCATTCAAAGAAAATCTACACTCCGTAGCGTGGTAATACCCCGATTAGTCGGAGGCGACTTTGGCTCAAATGGCTCTGAGCACTATGTGACTTAACTTCTGAGGTCATCAGTCCCATAGAACTTAAAACTACTTAAACATAACTAACTTAACGACATCACACACATCCATGCCCGAGGCAGGATTCGAACCTGCGACCGTAGCGGTCGCGCGGTTCCAGACTTTAGCGCCTAGAACCGCTCGGCCACCCCGGCCGGCGAGGCGACTTTAGTCTACCGAGTATAGGCGTGGGAAGTCTATGGATTCGTTGCATGTTTACAGACAGACCGTCTTCTGAAGCAGTTGTGAATACATTTTCCGAAAGCTGTCTTGAGCAGATATTTCGACAACCCAAATGCAATGGAAATATTTTAGACCTTGTAGCTACAAACAGACCTTATCGATAGTGTCACTACAGAGGCAGTGATATCATATGGATGTTGATTGCTAAAATTAATAAATCCGTAAAGAAGGCTAGGATAGCATTTACGCTAGAGAGGGCAGATAAGAAGTTGTTAGCATAGTTCCAACATAATAGACGTAGAGAAATTATCGGCAAAGTTTAAACTGACTGTTAATCGCGCTCTGGAAAAGTATGTGCCGAATAAGTGGATTAAGGACGGAAACGACCCACCGTGGTTTAATAACAGAATTCGGAAAATGCTGAGGAAGCAGAGTTTTTTGCAGTCTCTAGTCAAAAAAGAAAGTGGGAATTTCGACAGGCAAAAGTTGGTAGGAATTCGTGGGTCTATAAAAAGATCAGTGCGCAAAGCATCGTCAGACCTTAGCAAAAGATTTGTCGAGAACCCGAGAAAATTTTGGTCCTACGTAAAATCGGTAAGCGAATCGAAAGCTTTAATCGGGTCACACATTGACCAGTCTGGCGTGGCAATAGAAAACAGCAAAAGGAAAGCTGAAGTTTTAAATTTCGCATTTAAGTAATCATTCAAGCAGAAGGTTTGTACGAAAAGCCGTGATTGGAGCATCTCACAGACTCCCGTGGGGAAGATTTAGTATAAGGGGCAGTCAAATGAAAACGAGACAGATGGAAAAAGTAAGTTCAAAAAATGGCTCTGAGCACTATGGGACTTAACTTCTCAGGTCATCAGTCCCCTAGAACTTAGAACTACTTAAACCTAACTAACCTAAGGACAACACACACATCCATGACCGAGGAAGGATTCGAACCTGCGACCGTAGCGGTCGTGCGGTTCCAGACTGCAGCGCCTAGAACCGCTCGGCCACTCCGGCCGGCGAAAAAGAAAGTAATCGCCATAACTGTTAATACATTTCTCTCACTGTGAGACAAGACAGTCAGTGCGTTCATAGAAAAAATGTTTGCGGCTGCCTACAGAATCTTGATGGTGCCCAGATGTGCACCTATTCGCCCGAAGGAAATTGACGGCCACGAACGTCTCTTTCTAGGGCACCAAAAATATGGAATTCGTATGGGGAGAGATCTGGACTGTGCGGCGGATGTGTAAGGGCTTGACTAAGACGCATATGTGCCTGCCCGGTTGGCCGTGCGGTCTAACGCACACCTTTCTGGGCGGGAAGGAGCGCCTCATCCCCGGCACGAATCCGCCCGGCGGCTCGAAATGGTTCAAATGGCTCTGAGCACTATGGGACTCAACTTCTGCGGTCATTAGTCCCCTAGAACTTAGAACTAGTTAAACCTAACTAACCTACGGACATCACAAACATCCATGCCCGAGGCAGGATTCGAACCTGCGACCGTAGCGGTCTTGCGGTTCCAGACTGCAGCGCCTTTAACCGCACAGCCACTTCGGCCGGCTCCGCCCGGCGGATTTGTGTCGAGGTCTGGTGAACCGGCCAGTCTGTGGATGATTTTTAGGCGGTTTACCATCTGCCTCGGTGAATGCGGGCTGGTTCCCCTTATTCCGCCTCAGTTACAGTATGTCGGCGATTGCTGCGCAAACAAGTTCTCCACGTACGCGTACACCACCATTACTCTACCAAGCAAACATAGGGGGTTACACTCGTCTGGTGTGAGACATTCCCGGAGGGTCCACCGGGGGCCGAACCGCACAATAACCCTGGGTTCGGTGTGGGGCGGCGGAGGGGTGAAGTGGACTGCGGTAGTCGTCGAAAGGTTGTGGACCACCGCGGCTGCGGCGGGGACGGAGCCTCTCCGTCGTTTCTAGGTCCCCGGTTAACATACAATGCAATAAGACGCGGAAGTTTCGTTGAGAAGCCTTTACACATCCTCCACGTGAAACTTCTGCTGCATAATCGAAACCGTGGCAGCATGGAGCCTCCTTCGGGTTGACGTGAACCAACTCCTGGCCATCCCCGAGGAGTCCTTGGTTCTCATTCCACGCGTGGGTGCCTTTTGTACCCGACCTGATGCCGAGCGGCCGCCTGCCACGTAGAAACACCCCGCTGCAGCAGACTTGTGTACATGTGCCAATGACGCTGCTCTTTTCGTCGAGGTCCTGGGTTCAGGTGCGCCACCCCACCCCTCTACGCTGCCACCTGGCGCTACAGGGCCTGACACTGCCTGTTAACGCGTCGAGTGCTGGGCCGGCAGTGCTGCATCGCCATCTGAAGCAGCGCCACTGGAACACCATTTTTACACCACAAGGCCACCGCACCGCAGTGCTTGCTGAGCGTAGCAGCTACTGCTGCTGCCACATTTTGCTGCATTGTTTTGCTGAGGTCTGCACTGCTGTCCAGGGTCAACGCACGATGACACAATGCCGCCTCTGGTGTCTGAATGAATTCCAATAAATAAAATTTGTTGTTGAGACCTCTGTATTTCCAATGCCACGACGGCCGAGGAACTGGTTCCTCGCACCTATCGCCTAGCTTATCTTCCTGAAGCGTCATCTTGACGTTTTACGGTGTCAATAATGTCAGGATCGTCCTGGCACCATAGTAGTGTGCTCCACATCAGACTCACAGACGGCTTTGGGTTTCTTCGTTTCGTTCTGGACCTCTTAACCACGCCTTTCTCCTTAGATAGAGACAGCGATTATATTGTCATTGTGGACGCATGGCTCAACTTTGGTCTATCAGACTTGGAGCCAGAGGAGATCGTTTGATTGTAGCCTTTGTCAGTCCTGTGGGGGAAAAAGTGCCATCACGGCAACTCCGCCAATAAGAG
Source organism: Schistocerca nitens (assembly GCF_023898315.1). Lineage (NCBI taxonomy): Eukaryota > Metazoa > Arthropoda > Insecta > Orthoptera > Acrididae > Schistocerca > Schistocerca nitens. Next base: position 861,342,271 of record NC_064616.1, on the reverse strand, counting down.
CACTTGCTTGTGCGTTAGTTTGTGGCAGCTTCCGTTGAAAGAGCCAAAACTGAGGAGACATGTTTCTGGAATGTTGTCCTGATTATTGTAACAAATGAAGTTGCAAAGGTGAATGGTTCTTGAGCTTGCAAATTCGATATTCTCTTAGTGACTTTTATTTCCTGATCTTCTTTTCATCTAGTAATAGGTGGAATGCACGGCACCAAACATTATGGTCGATTTTGCAGTTCACTCAGAACAGGGTAGCTAAACTTCTGTTGCCACCATCGTGGGAAGCTTAGCCACATGTTCCGTAAGTTGCCCGTCCACTGGGTGACGTGGTGGTGTGGGCATAGTCCTGACACATATAGCAACGTATTCGATTAGGGACAAATGGTCTCCCTTTCAGGTCAAAATAAATGTAGCTGTCTTTTCAAATTCACCATTCGCTCGCTTCATTTGATACTCGAAATCAGCACGCCGTCATCGTCCCACTCTTCGTTCAGTTCCTCTCTATATCTGTGTCCATCCGAGCTATCCATGTTCAGCCCCTTGCTAGAGTGAAGGATGTTATGTACCACGTTATGTCTCCGATTTTTTTATTGTTCTCCACATCGGTTGAGGTATTATATGTCATGCTTATTAATTGGTAGACTTTTCCGCTTCGCTGACGCAAAATGCAACTCTCTGCCGATTGTGGGCTCCGAATTGTAGTGTGTCATGGCGGTGTGTAACGTACACTACTGGCCATTAAAATTGCTATACCACGAAGATGACGCGCTACAGACGCGAAATTTAACCGACAGGAAGAAGATGCTGTGATATGCAAATGATTGGCTTTTCAGAGGATTCACACAAGGTTGGCGCCGGTGGCGACACCTACAACGTGCTGACATGAGGAAAGTTTCCAACCGATTTCTCATACACAAACAGCAGTTGACCAGCGTTGCGTGGTGAAACGTTGTTGTGATGCCTCGTGTAAGGAGGAGAAATGCGTACCATCACGTTTCCGACTTTGATAAAGGTCGGATTGCAGCCTATCGCGATTGCGGTTTATCGTATCGCGACATTGCTGCTCGCGGTGGTCGAGACGCAATGACTGTTGCAGAATATGGAATTGGTGGGTTCAGGAAGGTAATACGGAACGCCGTGCTGGGTCCCAACGGCCTCGTATCACTAGCATTCGAGATGACAGGCAACTTATCCGCATGGCTGTAACGGCTCGTGCAGACACGTCTCGATCCCTGAGTCAACACATGGGGACGTTTGCAAGACAACAACCATCTGCACGAGCAGTTCGACGACGTTTGCAGCAGCATGGACTCTCAGCTCGGAGACCACGGCTGCGGTTATCCTTGACGCTGCATCACAGATAGGAGAGCCGGCCGAAGTGGCCGTGCGGTTAAAGGCGCTGCAGTCTGGAACCGCAAGACCGCTACGGTCGCAGGTTCGAATCCTGTCTCGGGCATGGATGTTTGTGATGTCCTTAGGTTAGTTAGGTTTAAGTAGTTCTAAGTTCTAGGGGACTGATGACCTCAGCAGTTGAGTCCCATAGTGCTCAGAGCCATTTGAACCATTTGAACAGATAGGAGAGCCTACGATGGTGTACTCAACGACGAACCTGGGTGCACGAATGGCAAAAGATCATTTTTTCGGATGAATTCATGTTCTGTTTACAGCATCATGATGGTCGCATCCGTGTTTGGCGACATTGCGGTGAACGAACATTGGAAGCGTGTATTCGCCATCGCCATACTGGCGTATCACCCGGCGTGATGGTATGGGGTGCCATTGGTTATACGTCTCGGTCACCTCTTGTTCGCATTGACGGCACTTTCAACAGTGGACGTTACATTTCAGATGTGTTATGACCCGTGGCTCTACCCTTCATTCGATCCCTGCGAAACCGTACATTTCAGCAGGATAATGCATGACCGCATGTTGCAGGTCCTGTACGGGCCTTTCTGGATACAGAAAATGTTCAACTGCTGCCTTGGCCAGCACATTCTCCAGATCTCTCACCAATTGAAAACATCTGGTCCATGGTGGCCGAGCAACTGGTTCGTCACAATACCCCAGTCACTACTCTTGATGAACTGTGGTATCGTGTTGAAGCTGCATGAGCAGCTGTTGCTGTACACGCCATCGAAGCTCTGTTTGACTCAATGCCCAGGCGTATCAAGGGCGTTATTACGGCCAGAGTTGGTTGTTCTGGGTACTGATTTCTCAGGACCTACGCATCGAAATTGCGTGAAAATGTAATCAAATGTCAGTTCTAGTATAATATATGTGTCCAATGAATACCCGTTTATCATCTGCATTTCTTCTTGGTGTAGCAATTTCAATGGCCAGTAGTGTAATTATGTCGGTTCGTGAGAAACAGTGTGCTGTAATCGAGTTTCGAAATCTAAGAGTTCTTCGACACATGGAGCACCCCCTCCTTCAGCATGACAATGCTAGACCACACAGGGTGCTGCAACATCTGCAACACTCCGACGCCTTGAGTTCACTGTCGTCGACCACCCGCCATACAATCTCAAATTGACCCCTCCCGATTTTCATCTGTTCCCAGAACTTAAAGAATCCTTTCGAGGGCTTCACATTGATGGTGATGAAGCGGTGCAAGCAGAGGTGAGGTTTCGGTTCCGCCAAGAAAGTCAAACATTCTACAGTGACTGTATCATCAAACTGGTTTCTTGGTGGGAGAAATTTGTTCGTCGCCAGGGTGACTATGTCGAGAAATAAATGTGTAGACACGAAGAACAAAGATGTAGAATGTTAATAAAGTTTGTTTTATATATAAAGTTTCACATAAAAAATTATTTGGCCTTATTTTTGGGTACGTCCAAGTAATTCAGAAACAACTGGATATTTCCCAAGAGTTTTCACTTACTGTAGGAGTTAATTTAACGTGATACGGCAGTTTTCTCCAATAGTGTGCCGTTACTTGAAATGCTTGATAGATTTTTGTGTGTCTGCTGTACATTTTAGTCCGTTATTTACATAGGAAGCCAACGCTTATTCAAATCTCCCTAATTACGCGAAACATATTTTGATACACAATAAGTGTCCTGCTACTCATAGTCTTCCGCCTTTGCGGTCTGCTACCAAAGGCTACCAGAAGTCCCGTTGGGAGCACTTTTACGTTAGAGATTCGCCATGGTGTTCCTACATTCAACTAGGGAAACAAGAATTCACCCAGTCAGACGCCAGCTTGCTTGAGTAAGCCTCATACAACTGACATGCAAAAGGATCCCCAGACATCCATGCAGTAGCTCCTGAGCTTAGCCTTCACCAACAGGCAGAAAAACGCGACGCGGAACTTTATATTATGTTATGTATAGGTAGATATATAGTGGTAAACATGTATCCACTGAGGTATCTGGACATCTCAGACATCTATCAGTGAACAATAGTATAGTGTGTGCATCCTTCGCCTTTATGACTTCTTGAACTCTCTTGAGGACACATTCAATGAGGTGTTCCATTCTTCTCTAGATATGAAACCAGAGAATATAGTAAGGTTCGACGCCGGATCTGGAGCGAAGTCGACGTTCTAACGCATCCCATACGTTTTCTGTTGGGTTCAGATTGGGTACCTAGACAGACTATTTCGTTTCAGGAATGTTACTGTTCACAAACCATTGCCTCACTGATGTTGCTGTATGATAGGGTGCATTTTCACGTTGATAATCACAATCAGTCTCACAACTGTTCCTCTACTATACGCAACAAAGAATGCTGTAAAATATGTTCATAGCCTTCCGCATTTATCGTTTTCTTAAGCGCAATAAGGGGACAACACCTTAACGACGAAAAACGCACACATACCGTAACACCATCACCTCCGTGCTTTACTATTGGCGCTACATACACTACTGGCAATTAAAATTGCTACACCAAGAAGAAATGCAGATGATAAACGGGTATTCATTGGACAAATATATTATGCTAGAACTGATATTTGATTACATTTTCACGCAGTTTGGGTGCATAGATCCTGAGAAATCAGTACCCAGAACAACCACCTGTGGCCGTAATAACGGCCTTGATACACTTGGGCATTGAGTCAAACAGAGCTTGGATGGCGTGTACAGGTACAGCTGGCCATGAAGCTTCAACACGATACCACAGTTCATCAAGAGTAGTGACTGGCGTATTGTGACGAGCCAGTTGCTCGGCCACACATTGACCAGACGTTTTCAATTGGTGAGAGATCTGGAGAATGTGCTAGCCAGGGCAGCAGTCGAACATTTTCTGTATCCAGAAAGGCCCGTACAGGACCTGCAACATGCGGTCGTGCATTGTCCTGCTGAAATGTAGGGTTTATCAGGGATCGAATGAAGGGTAGAGCCACGGGTGGTAACACATCTGAAATGTAAAGTCCACTGTTCACAGTGCCGTCAATGCGAACAAGAGGTGACCGAGACGTGTTACCAATGGCAGCCCATACCATCACGCCGGGTGATACGCCAGTATGGCGATGACGAATACACGCTTCCAATGTGCGTTCACCGCGATGTCGCCAAACACGGATGCGACCATTATGATGCTGTAAACAAATCCTGGATTCATCCGAAAGAATGACGTTTTGCCATTCGTGCACCCAGGTTCGTCGTTGAGTACACCATCGCAGGCGCTCCTGTCTGTGATGCAGCGTCAAGGGTAACCGCAGCCACGGTCTCCGAGCTGATAGTCCATGCTGCTGCAAACGTCGTCGAACTGTTCGTGCAGATGGTTGTTGTCTTGCAAACGTCCCCATCTGTTGACTCAGGGATCGAGACGTGTCTGCACGATCCGTTACAGCCATACGGATAAGATGGCTGTCATCTCGACTGCTAGTGATACGAGGCCGTTGGGATCTAGAACGGCGTTCCGTATTACCCTCCTGAACCCACTGATTCGATATTCTGCTAAAAGTCATTGGGTCTCGACCAACGCGAGCAGCAATGTCGCGATACGATAAACCGCAATCGCGATAGGCTACAATCCGACCTTTATCAAAGTCGCAAACGTGATGGTACGCATTTCTCCTCCTTACAGGAGGCATCACAACAACGTTTCACCAGGCAACGCTGGTCAACTGCTGTTTGTGTATGAGGAATCGGTTGGAAACGTTCCTCATGTCAACACGTTGTAGGTGTCGCCACCGGCGCCAACCTTGTGTGAGTGCTCTGAAAAGCTAATCATTTGCATATCACAGCATCTCCTTCCAGTCGGTTAAATTTCGCGTCTGTAGCACGTCATCTTCGTGGTGTAGCAGTTTTAATGTCCAGTAGTGTATGATGGCAGGTAATGTCCTCCAGGCCAATTCAAATCATTCCATCGCCATAAGGTATGACGTGATGCTTCTCTCCAAATCGCTACTTTCAAGTCATCCACTGTCCTGTGACGTCGCTCTTTATACCACCTCAGACAGTGCTTAGCGTTGGGTACAGAAACGTGTTGCTTATGAAGAGCTGCTCAAGCGCTGTATCCCACTCTTTTTAACTCCCTACGCACAGTCGATATGCTAGCTAGACTGCTGTTAGTGCTTTGGAACTCAAGAGTAATCCCTTCCATTGAACTATTTTTTCATCCACCCACCACAATGTTGCCGGTTTCTGTCCATCAGTACATGTCTGCCTGGTGTTGTTTCAGCTGTGGTTGTTCCTTCGCGTTTCCACATTACAATCATAACACGAACAGCCGACTTGCACTGCTATAGAAGGTTTGAAATGACCTTGATGGATCTGTTACTTACATGACATCCAATGACTAACGTGCGTTCAAAGCCAGGAAGTCCTCCTGATCAAACTTCTCAGCTGTTACTGCTTCTCCGCTGATAGCACAGTACTTTCCACGTCCTTTTATACAGGTGGGTCCGCCTCTCGTCACATCTAGTGATCAGGGATGTTCGTATACTTTTGATCAAATGGTACAGATTCTGGTCAAGTTTTGCTGCTCTCTAGAATTGCGGTGGCTGTTTACTTTACCGCTTTTCTCACTAGATACCACCTCCTCTGTAGCTGACAAGCTCGTAGCTCCCATCATTGCCACGTAATGTCACTGCAAACACCAATTAAATATGGAACAGATAATAATAAATGTATTACACACTCATCATTACTATAACTGTAAATGATATACACAAACCTTCCTCGTGAATCAGTCTGCTTTAATGAAAATCATAACCATATCCCTACAGAAGTTCCTGAGTTAGTCTTCACATACAGACAGAAAAACGTGGCGAGGGACATTATAATATGTGCAGATGTTGAATTTTATCATTCGTCCCATTGATAACCTCATTCACCCCAGTAATTCCCTCCATCCATCTCCCACTGCTGAAGATACCATAAGATTCATGACAATCATCCTTCAAAACATCCATACATTTCAACGACAGCACACACTCCAACTCATCTGACCTTACTGCTCGCACCATCTTCCATCTCAACTCTCAAGCTACCTACTCCCACCATGAGGTTCACCTCCTCTTCAACGTCCTGTACCACGCTATCCACTCTGTAACCACTAACAAACATGTTTTCATGCATATACTGTTCCAACACAACGTCCAATTCTTCATTATTAATGAAACGATCCTCCAAGCCTACTGCTTCAGATGACATCCTAGCATCTACCAACCTCCTTGGACGCCTCATTGCAGAAGTCCTCGATCTGATTGGAAGTGACTACCTATCTGTAATCCTCATCATCTCCTTCACACAACGTCATCCCCATGCATTTCCTCCCAATTTTCTAAGACTACTCCTATGGCAACTGGAATGCCTACCAGACATAAACAGAAACCTTAATTGGAAGCCACCACCTAACCTTCCAGCAACCTGATGATATCCCTCATGCCATGTCCCTCCTGCAGTAGACCTCACCTGCCGTAATATCTGCCCACACACCTTTCAAAACCATAATCCCTCCACAAGCCCTACTGCTCCTCAGAATCCCATCGCTTCCACCATTCCTTCTTGTGGACTCATGACCAGGATACACTCACATGCCACTGGCAAATAAAGGGACACCTCAGGAATTTATTAAATGTATAAAAACACTGGGACTCGCGCCAGACATTCATCAGACTCAACTCTGCCCTCCCCATTAACTCTTCCAAGTACTGAAAGTATTTCATCAACTCATTGGCAATAACCTCATCCTTCGCTTCCTGCTCCTCCACAACAACCATCACTTACCTGACAACCTTAGCAAAGCTGACCTCTTTGCATCCTATCTCTCTGACGTCTTCTCCATCCTTGATGACCCTCATTTTGAGTACTCCCTGTTTCCTAGCATCCATGAGTGCACAAACACAAAATTAAATACACCACTCACAGCACATGACATAGAACAAATACTACAAAAAAACAGAAAGAATCCAAACACCGCCCCTGAATATGACTGCATTACATATTGACACCTCAAAGAATCCCCTCCCCCCCCCCCCCCTTCTTACCAGTCACCACTGGAACCCTTTACCACATTATTCTTTCCACAGGTTACTAACCTCAGCTATGAAAACCTCAAATATCCTAGTTTTCCTCAAATTGCATAAACCTCCAGATACGTCCTCCTACCGCCCCATCTGCCTCACCTCAGTGTTTAGCAAAGTCTTCGAATCCATCCTCTCCTGACACTTCTATCAAGACCTGAACCAACACCACCTCCTTCCTGTTAACCAAGTTGCTTCCCTCCCAACTTCTTTGATGACCAATTTATACACCTCATCCATCTCTTATCACCGCACGACCGCTACGGTCGCAGGTTCGAATCCTGCTTCGGGCATGGACGTGTGGCATGTCCTTAGGTTAGTTAGGTTTAAGTAGTTCTAAGTTCTAGAGGACTGATGACTTCAGCAGTTAAGTCCCATAGTGCTCAGAGCCATTTGAGCCATCTCTAACCCCACCAGCTCAACACCTGTAAATTCCCTAATCTTGCCTCTGTGGACCTAGAAAAAGCCTATGACCATGTATGACGTACCAGTCTCCTGCACTTCCAGTTAACTATGTCCATCTTATTGCATCCTTCCTGTTCCCATCTAACTGCCAATCCTTTGAACAGTACCAATGCTCCATCCTCTCACCTCTCAGTTGTCTCCTCAACACTACTGATATGTCCAAACCACCTCCACCAGTACATCTCCTTCAGAATGCATTGCCCCTATTTGATTTTGTGTTTATAACCCTGTAGTCACCTGACCAGAAGTCTTGTTCCTCCTGCCACCGAACTTCACTAATTCCCACTATATCTAACTTTAACCTATCCATTTCCCTTTTTAAATTTTCTAACCTACCTGCCCGATTAAGGAATCTGACATTCCACGCTCCGATCCGTAGAACGCCAGTTTTCTTTCTCCTGATAACGACATCCTCTTGAGTAGTCCCCGCCCGGAGATCCGAATGGGGGACTATTTTACCTCCGGAATATTTTACCCAAGAGGACGCCATCATCATTTAATCATACAGTAAAGCTGCATGCCCTCGGGAAAAATTACGGCCGTAGTTTCCCCTTGCTTTCAGCCGTTCGCAGCACCAGCACAGCAAGGCCGTTTTGGTTATTGTTACAAGGCCAGATCAGTCAATCATCCAGACTGTTGCCCTTGCAACTACTGAAAAGGCTGCTGCCCTCTTCAGGAACCACACGTTTGTCTGGCCTCTCAACAGATACCCCTCCGTTGTGGTTGTACCTACGGTACGGCTATCTGTATCGCTGAGGCACGCAAGCCTCCCCACCAACGGCAAGGTCCATGGTTCATACTATACACAAACTAAATTCCAGTAACCCCATTGTTTGCTCTCTGTTCGCCAATGCCAGAATGCTGCCACACCTTTGTAAACAGATCCTACTGTCCCTACACCTATGCACACTCCACATCCTGTCCCAATATAACTTCAACAGACTCCCTCTCCCAGGTAATGAACTCCGCCCGATATTTATCCATACTTCCAAATTTATCTTTCCCCACCTATTTTCCACTCCACATCGGGGCTCACCCCTTCCTCTTCACTCTCCATTTCACCCCATCCTTTCCTCTCCTGAGAAGACGGCCCTGCCCGCCCATAAAACTCATCCTTCCTTTTCGTCCACCCCCTAAACCCACTCTACCGCCTATCCTCTTTCCACAGGTACCACCCAACGGCTTCAAAATTTACACCCACAACCATTCTCCCTACAGCACAGCCCGCGTTTCATATCCCTACAACCTCTTACCCAGGGCAGGGCCTTTAGCTTTTTAATGACAGTGCTGTGCTCGTTTTTTAAGAAACATCGCCGTCATTTTTAATGATTTTTAAATATGTATTTGCTCTTCTTATTTTTGTTTGTCAGAAAATTATTCTATTTTCTAATTTTTTAAACGAGGAAAATAACTTTCTGTATTATAAACAGCATCATATAGTCATTTCTTTATTGGATTTTAAAAATTTTGTGAATATTGTATCCATAAATATTTTTTGTCTTCATTCATATTCTGTACAATCTCTTGGCCGAAGAGCGGAATATTGTACCACTGGTAGCCCACCACCCACCCACATGGGACGAAGGGGATGAAATAACAATAAAGGGAAAAAAATTATCATTCAGACTGTGTATAGTCAGTTATACTTTTCGTCTTCTTTTCACTGTCTGTATTGCAGAATGGAACCTTCCATCTTCCACGGAAACTTCATATTGGCTGTCTGTGTACTCGCATGTGATATTTCTTTTTGAGGGATGTTCCAGTTTTTGCATCTGAACAGTAGTGAAGGTGTTGCAATAATCATATCTAATTTTAACAATGTATCCTAGTAATGAGGAAGACAACTCGCAAAGTCTACTGATTATTCCGATGCTGTTTTTTAATGATTAAGTATTTTGAGAAAGAATGAAAGTAAAAAAAAAAAAACAAGGTAACATGATCTGATGAAACGAGAGATTTGATATGGGGTGGAAAATAATTTATAGCTCTCTTATTGGCTTGTATTTCTGTTTTGTACCACCTTGGCATCCACATGTCCATACCGCTATCGCTTTATTTAAGTGCCTTGCCGTGCAGTCTTGTGAAATAAGTGTGCCCCCTTTGCAGATGTGTGCTGAAACATATCTTGGCAGAACTTCGACTTTTAATGCTAAGTGCCATGACCCCTGACCTTAAGAACAGTGCAGTCACAAACAAATAACGGGCATGTGGCTGTCCCAAAAACTAAAATGGATGGAGAGCCAGTTGCTGAAATCCAACGCGCAAAATTTCTGGGCGATCAACAGGACCGCAAATAAAAGATGAACTAAGCATATTGACACACTGCTTAAGAAACGGAATGGCGCACGTTTTCGTTATTGAAATATTGACACTGCCGTCAAACGCTTGGAGCACTTGACTTACTGTTCTTGTGTGTAGTACTGTTGGGCAATTTCTGATGCTCTGCTGCTCGAACCGTTTTAAGTTTTTACTGTGCAAACAATATTAGTATCAATACGATTAATTTGTTCATCAAGCAGAAAATTTTTCAGTGCTCTGCGAATCATTATAGCAATCAGCTAAGACTTTATGGGGAATCTGAACCACCACGACTCTAGCTATGCTTCTCACAACCGAAACAATGTGATTTTCTGTACACTCTATTTGAATAAAATCGTGTTCAGTTATGCTTTTAAGATTAACCAGTTTTCCCCTCATACCATCGTCCAATATTCCTTAAAAATAATCTAAAGCCAGCGTAAATCTAAAACATGAAGAGAAATGAGTGCTTTCATACCCAGCAATGAACGAAGAAGCTGCTAAATTTAAACGTAAATTACAAAATCCAGTGCTAAGACATCGGGCTCGGCTGTGGAAGCAGAACAAATTCATGCCCTCATAAAATGATATTCGTGTTACATACATTTGCTTTAGTATGGATGAACGTTAAGCGATTAATGATGGTTAATTATCTCGGAAATGAAGTAGGAATAATATAAACCCACAGAACAAACACTAATAATATTTTTAAGCTAAAATTTCAGTTTACTCTAAGAAATTTATGTTCCATGAACAGGGTCCTCGGAAATCCCGTTAGAGGGTAGTGAGTGGATAATATTTTGAAGCGGAACCCCTGCCTGGAAACGTACCATTCCCTGTGATACAACCACTTGAAAAGAATTATGGTAACGCGGCCACTTTTGAAATAATTGATTAGGCGTTATCCAGTACATCATTTCTTTTACAATTCCACTCATCAATAGCCAAATAAATTTTCGTGTACTCATTGATGGGCTGTCTTCAACGTGATGGAGTACGGCCTCTTCCAATTCGGGTGTGCGGCGTCTACTTAGAGGACCACAGTCACGTCGGCTGATAGCGAAGGCATCCTTTCTCGAAGCCGTTGCTTAATTGTGACAGTAAGGGTATACCATGGATTCGGACGTCGTGGAGAACCATCTTGACGGAGGCGACGAACAGCTCTTGCATTACGGTGAGCTTCGCCGTTCAAAAGGATCATATAGGTGTACTCTGCAGACGTGTTTTCAACCATGTTGCTCCAACACTCACAGACACGTGAATGAGACTCGAACCAGGTCACAGAGGCAGGATAAACGTCAAATGACATCAACCGATACGGCGTAACCAACCCCTCCCCCCCCCCCCCCCGTCACTACTCTGTTGCATACCTACCTAGCAAAGAATGATTTCAAACGGCTGTGGGTTCCTATTCGAAACATTGCGTACTCACTCTGCTCTTAGTCCTAGAAGTGTGAGCCGGCCAGAGTGGCCGAGCGGTTCTAGGCGCTACAGTCTGGACCTGCGTGACCGCTACGGTCGCAGGTTCGAATCCTACCTCGGGTATGGATGTGTGTGATGTCCTTAGGTTAGTTAGGTTTAAGTAGTCCTAAGTTCTAGGGGACTGATGACCTCAGCAGTTGAGTCCCATAGTGCTCAGAGCCATTTGAACCATTTTTTAGAAGTTTGTGACGGGAATTTCCGAACGCGCTGTATAATTTTAGCGTAAATAGATATCGTTTCCTTAGCAGGCAACATGTGGATTGTTGAACCGTTTATACTGAAACAACTTTCGGTTCCGCGACATATCTACGCCACCAGAGATGACAGAAACAATAATCGGTGTAAACGAGCAAACTTGCCACTTTTGCAATATTTACTACTTGAGGGACTTCAGCCTTACTTAGACCTGCGAGACAAGATTACTTTGCTACGCCTCCTGCCTCGTGCTATTTTGAGACCCGTTGTCAGTGTGATTGGTACGTAGCAAAAACTCCACAGACTCGACCACTATACTGGAGTAAGAAACACCGCGCACCTTCTATACTCAAGGCTCTGCTAGTGTCCCAATAACAACACTGAAAAACCTGCACATAAAAGGCGATAAGAAGGAGAACAGAAATATTTACATAAAATGAAACCTTTTGGTCCTTTTGGAGTAACACAGTTTATTCGATTAATTGAAATTCCCCAAGACCGTTCTTTGAGACTATAGCCTACTCCAGCTGGCTATTAAGATTTTCACCTACACTAATCTCCTGTCCAAAAGTCTAGCACCCGCGAAAAAAAGACGTAGCCATGCTACACACTCTCCCAAAACACTTAAATCGTGTGTCAGTCCCTCTGGACCCCCCAAATTACTGGTACGCCATGGAGACTTTCTTCCAATTTCTGTGCACCCATGTTCTGTGGGTATTGGGACAGCAGCTGTTATATCTATGTGCTATAATGATAATACCTTCGGCTATATATGTTAGTTTTTATTTATTTGCCACCGTTTTCGGTGAGACAGTCCACCATTTTCAGGGCCCTAGATACAACAAACATATCATTTATCGTACCACACAAAGGACAACATCATAATATCTATTTACTCTTTTAATAATGAAATATTAGCTATATTACACTGAACAAATTTTCATTACATATGTGTGTGACCAGTATTGTATCAAAACAGTAAAGACATCAACTATAGATGGCATATTCACTGTAGCAAATTTGTAATAATTGTTGGAAAACCAAATAACCTATACCGTAGGTACATACAGTTGTTCAACAGCGTCTCCCGAGCGAGGTGACGCAATGGTTAGCACACTGGACTCGCATTCGGGAGGACGACGGTTCAATCCCGCGTCCGGCCATCCTGATTTAGGTTTCCCGTGATTTCCCTAAATCGCTCCAGGCAAATGCCGGGATGGTTCCTGTGAAAGGGCACGGCCGACTTCCTTCCCCGTCCTTCCCTAAACCGATGAGACCGATGACCGCGCAGTTTGGTCTCTTCCCCCAAAACAACCCAACTCAATAGCGTCTAAAACCTGTGAGGCTATAGCAATCTTAGGAAGAAGACTGTCTTCCTCTTGTGTCGGTCACATAACACCGTCAAATGATCTGGTGTCCGATCTTTCACATGCGTGGTGTGGGATATGAACATAAAATAAAACACTTATAGCTAAGATGGTTCAAACTGAAACATATGGTAAAAATCCTATTCATAAAAGTTAGAAATATTATTTGCAATGAATAGGTTACAAATGGTTGCCTATGACGCCACACACACTTTTTCCAACTAAGGCAGTAAAATCCTATTACTAAGAAGGTAACATGGGGTAAATTGTATACCTGACCTCGGCTACACAGTACAAATACACATATCCACAAAGTGTACTGCGGCTATGCATGAGGTGGTGTGTAAACGTGAAACCAGAAGGTATATAATAAGAAGAACAATGGCGTTGTTAAGAAGGCACTCGTGGGCTAATCGTGTAACGCGATGGTATCATATTTGGCTTTAAATCGTAGTAAGTTCTAAACAGCGTTTTATAATGCATTATTCTATTTCGCCTACGTAACTGAACTGTAACCTAGTAAAGGAGTACACAATAATACAAGTTCGTCAGTCCGGAAACGGTTGCCTACCTAATATAAGCATATCAAGTTTGTCATAAACACAGAATGCGACAATAACAGTTGTAGGTCGATATGAACGTCGCTGTAGTTGGTTTACTACAAACGGTACAACATACATATTAAATCCCGTTGCCTAAATTTATAAGAAAGAACAAAAAGTTGCTCACCTCTACAATTCATGGTGATCACATTTTAAACCGTTGATTTAAGCAAAAACTACTGGTTTCTATTGATTTGAACTTCTTCTTTACATTTTTCCCTACAAAAATGCTTCCCTAATTTATAGTCCTCTGCAATTTAAAAATGGGTTCTGTATGTACATGATACTTAGACAGACATAATACATGAACTTCCTTCTGACATTCTAGATCGTGGAAGCAACAGATTACGACGTACTCGCCCGCTATTGTCCTGTGGCAAACGTTGGTTACCTGTAATACTGATCCTGTGTCACTCAGTTGCTGGAAGAATTGCAATATAAACTGTACTGCATATCGATGTCACAATATTCACTTTATTCTTTTATTCCTCATTACTAGAAGGGCATTCTGTTAGCAAAAATGTGAATGGCCTTTCAGATCATGATGCACAAATTTTAACTCTAAAAGATTTTTGTGCTGCAACACATGTTAAATATAGTTATCAACTGTGTAGGAAAGCTGATCCAGTTGCTGTAGAGACCTTTGTAAACCTTATCAAGGAACAAGAGTGGCAAGATGTTTATAGCGCTGATACAGTAGACGATAAATGTAATGCTTTTCTCAAGACTTTTCTCGTGCTCTTTGAAAGTTGCTTTTCGTTAGAACGTTCAAAACAGGGTACTAGCACAAACAGGCAGCCTGGGTGGCTGACTAGAGAGATAAGAATATCTTGTAGAACAAAGTGACAATTATATCAAAACGTTAGAAACAGTCAAAATCTAAATGCAGCAGCCCATTACAAACAGTATTGTAAGGTGCTTAAAAATGTTATTAGGAAGGTAAAAAGTAAGTGGTATGCAGATAGAATAGCTAACTCTCAGTAAAAAATTAAAACCATATGGTCAGTCGTAAAGGAAGTGGCTGGTCTGCAGAGACCGGTCGAGGATATAGAATCAGTGCGTAGTGGGAATGTCCGTGTTACTGGTAAGTCGCATATATGTACAATATTTAATCATCACTTTCTGAATATAGCAGGTGAACTAAATAGAAACCTAGTCCCAACAGGGAATCACATAGCGCTCTTAGAAAAAAGTGTTCCGAGACTGTTACCTGAAATGCTCCTCCATGATACTGACAAGAGGGAGATTGACTTAATAATTAAATCACTAAAGACCAAGAACTCTCATGGATATGACGGGGTATCTAGCAGAATACTGAAGTACTGTTCTGTGTATGTTAGCCCAGTACTTAGCCATATCTGTAACTTTTCCTTTAGGAGTGGTCGGTTTCCTTACCGATTAAAGTACTCTGTAGTGAAGCCACTTTATAAAAAGGGAGACAGGGATAATGTTGACAACTTTAGACCTATTTTCATGCCATCGGTGTTTGCTAAAGTTATCGAGCAGGTTATATATACAAGGTTACTGGAGCATTTAAATTCACAAAATTTGCTGTCAAATGTACAGTTTGGTTTTAGAAATGGTTTAACAACTGAAAATGCTATATTCTCTCTTCTCTGTGAGGTTTCGGACGGATTAAATAAAATGTTGCGAACGCTAGGTGTTTTCTATGATTTAACGAAGGCTTTTGACTGTGTTGACCACAAAATATTACTGCAGACGTTGGACCATTATGGAGTAAGGGGAGTAGCTTACAATTGGTTCGCGTCTTACTTTAAGAACAGAAAGCAGAAGGTAAATCTCGGCAATATTGAGAGTGGTAGTGATGTTCAGTCGCAATGGGGCACTGCTAAGCGGGGCGTTCCACAAGGGTCGGTGCTGGGGCTTCTAGTATTACAGGTGATTCAAAAATATTTCTGTTTGCTGATGACACCAGCTTGGTAGTGAAGGATCTTGTGTCTAATATTGAAACAGTATCAAATAATGTAGTTCATGAAATAAGTTCGTGGCTTGTGGAAAACAATTTGATGCTAAATCACAGTAAGACTCAGTTTTTACAGTTTATAACTCACAATTCAACAAGAACCGATATCTTGATCAGACAGAATGGGCATATTATAAGAGAGACGGAACAGTTCAAGTTCCTAGGCGTTCGGATAGATAGTAAGCTGTTGTGGAAAGCCCATGTTCAGGATCTTGTTCAGAAACTAAATGCTGCTTTATTTACCATTAGAACAGTATCTGAAATAAGTGACAGTTCAACACGAAAAGTAGTCTACTTCGCATATTTTCATACGCTTATGTCGTATGGTATTATTTTTTGGGGTAATTCTTCTGATTCAAAAAGGGTATTTTTGGCTCAAAAACGGGCTGTTCGATCAATATGTGGTGTACGTTCGAGAACCTCTTGTCGACCCCTATTCAAAAATCTGGGAATTCTGACATTGCCCTCACAGTATATATTTTCTTTAATGTCGTTTGTTTTTAGCAATATTAGCCTATTCCCAAGAGTTAGCAGCTTTCACTCAGTTAATACTAGGCAGAAATCAAATCTGTATGTGGAATGCACTTCCTTGACTCTTGTGCAGAAAGGAGTGCAGTATTCTGCTGCATCCATTTTCAATGTACAAGAGCGAAGAGGGAATAATAAGAGTCGACGACCAACAAGGAAGTGCTCGGATTAAAAATGGGGTATGATAGGGATGTAGCCTTTCACCCCAACTGTTCAATCTGC
Organism: Schistocerca nitens; assembly: GCF_023898315.1. Lineage (NCBI taxonomy): Eukaryota > Metazoa > Arthropoda > Insecta > Orthoptera > Acrididae > Schistocerca > Schistocerca nitens. The sequence continues at coordinate 861,325,663 of NC_064616.1, read as the reverse complement.
ACATCGAAGAAGCAATGATGGTAATAAAGGAAAGGTTCTGGAGTAGAATTAAAATTCAAGGTGACAGGATATCAACGATACGATTCGCTGATGCTGGCCGGTGTGGCCGTGCGGTTCTAGGCGCTTCAGTCTGGAACCGCGTGACTGCTACGGTCGCAGGTTCCAATCCTGCCTCGGGTATGGATGTGTGTGATGTCCTTAGGTTAGTTAGGTTAAAGTAGTTCTAAGTTCTAGGGGACTGATGACCACAGATGTTAAGTCCCATAGTGCTCAGAGCCATTTTTTCGATTCGCTGATGACATTGCTATCCCGAGTGAAAGTGAAGAAGAATTACATGATCTGATGAATCGAATGAACAGTCTAATGAGTACGTAATATGGATTGAGAGTAAATCGAAGTAAGAACAAAGTAATGAGGAGAAGCAGAAATGAGAACAGCGAGAAACTCAACATCAGGACTGATGGTCGCGAAATAGATGAAGTTAAGGAATTCTACTACGTAGGCAGCAAAATAAACAATGGCGGAAGGAGCAAGGACGACATCAGTAGCAGACTAGCGCTGGCAAAAAGGGCATTCCTGACGAAGAGCAGTCTGCTAGTATCAAACATAGGCCTTAAAGTGAGGAAGAAATTTCTGAGAATGTACGCTTGGAGCACAGCATTTTATGGTAGTGAAACATTGACTGTGGGGAAACCGGAACTGAAGAGAATCGAAGCATTTGAGATGTGGCGCTACAGACGAATGTTGAAAATTAGGTGGGCGGATAAGGAAAGGAATGAGGAGGTTCTGCGCAGATTCGGTAAGGAAAGGAATATATGGAAAGAAAGGACAAGGAGAAGGAACATCAGGGAATGACTTCCATGGTGCTAAAGGGAGTTATAGAGGGCAAAAACTGTAGAGGAAGACAGAGGTTGGAATACATCTAGCAAATAATTAAGGACGTAGGTTGCAAGTGCTGTGTAGGAACGAGTTTCTTTAATTTTAGCGTTGCAGTGATTACGCGATATGTATAACGTAACTTGGGGGCGCTGTCAGGTTCATTGACAACCACGTGATTTTCTTATTTTCTGCTGCCCACAAACCGAGGTGCTTTAGTTGAACTTGTAGCTCAATGAATGTTACAAGGACTGTAATAGGCACAATTTTAATGTGTAATCTGCTTTGAGACAGTCAAATTACGTAAAATTCCCTGAATTGTCTACTGTAGATCTAATGATGGTTTTCAAAGAGACCCGAAGCTGGCCGTGGGAAATGAAAATAACCTTTTACGATAAATGCGGCGAAAAAACTTGTTATAAATTATAAGGATCGCATATCCCAGCACTATGTTACAGCGTAAAAAACTCATTTTCTTTCCTGCGAGGGGAGTCAAATTAAAATCTTAAATATCTTTTTAAATTTTATTATTAAACAAAATTGGAACACAAGTGCATCATTTTTCGACATAGCCTCCATGTCGCTCAACATCTTATTTCCTTCGGCGTGAAGGAGGGGCACCAATACCTCCGTAAAAAAAAAGAAGCTGTTTTTTGATCGTGCACGCGGCTAGGCATGTTCTGCCTATTGCATTTTTTCAGATTAACGAAATGTCTCTCATCTCATTGCCTTTCGAGTGCTCCATAAGTGTAATTACTCGGTGCGATCACCTGCTGCTGCAAAGCACCGCAAACGTTCTTCACAGACGTCAACGCGTCATTCTTTCAGTTATGGAGTGAGCTTCCGTGGCATACATCTTGCAGTCACTTTGTGAAACATAAGCACTTCATGAATGCTACGTGCTGAGCCATGGCTGATGTTCATATTTTCGGCTATTTCATCCACCGTCAAACAGTGATCTTCCACCACAGTGGCTTCAACTGTTGCAGCAAAATATGGCGTCACAATGCGTTATGCTGGCCCGGGAGCTGAATATCTTTTAGCGAAGTTAAAAGGGTACAGTACCGCCCGACATTGAAAATAGGTACAACATACATCATTATTTTTGTCAGAACAACACATTTTTTTTGTAAAATAACTCAATTTCAATTAATACAGCGAAGCCGGATACCAGTGTGGGAAGGAATGACAATTTATTTATTTAATTGATCAGATGTGCACTCCCACAAAGTAAATCCCTACATCCAGTTTGGTGAGATCTGTGAAATGAATGAATGTATGGTCGTCTGCTAACCGCAGATAGTGAATGTGAATACATCATCATCTTTGAGACGATCCTTTGGCCACCTTTGGTGGGACCAAAGAGATGAAATTTACCTGAGCTTTGAGCGCCTGAAATGTGGCTGACCAATACGGTAGCAAGGTGCTCCCCCACTTCGACAGAGGTGTGAGAGGACCTAGAGAACGGCCATGTTTCAGCACTCTGCCGCTGGATCTTGTGCTGTTAAGACCTGTTTTAGTTGTGCTCCGTAATGACAAAAGAGTGGAGACATGGTATGCATGTGGAATATTTAAGAGTAGTTTGAAATAATAATTTCTCTATTTCAGGAACTTTTGTGGGGAGAATTAAATGTCAGGCAGGTAATATTAATGGGATTGTAGTAATGGGGAAGACAAGAGACCTTTATAAGAAAATTAGAGAAATTAAAGGAAAATTCCAGGCAAAAATTGGAATGATAAAAGATAGAAACGGGAAAGATCTGAGTGAAGCAGAGAATGTTAAGGAAAGATGGGCAGAATATGTAGAAGACCTATACAAGAAAGAACTGCATCATGACAGGGCTCCTACTGCTGATGTTAATGTTAATTTAGAACTAGAGCCAGATATTTTGGAGAGCGAAATCCAGTGGGCCCTTGAAAATATGGCTGATAACAAAACTAGTAGACATGATGAAATACCAGCAGAATTGTTTAAAGCCACTGGAAAGGATGCAGTGAAAGTGCTGCACTCAATATGTCAAAAAATATGGATCACGCAGCAGTGGCCAGAAGACTGGAAAAGATCAGTATTCATCCCCATTTCAAAGAGGAAAAGTTCTAAAGAATGCTCAGATTACCGAACAATCGCACTTATTTCACATGCTAGCAAAGTTATGTTGAAAATCTTACAAAATAGACTTCGCCAATATCTAGATCGAGAGCTGCCAGAAGAACAAGCTGGATTTAGGAAAGGAAGAGGAACTAGAGATCAAATTGCTAACATTCGGTGGATTATGGAAAAAGCGAGAGAATTCCAGAAAGATGTGTACCTCTGCTTTATTGACTACGCCAAAGCCTTTGACTGCGTCGATCACAACAAATTATGGAACGTACTGAAAAACATGGGTGTACCAGATCACCTCATTCATCTGATATGGAGTTTATACCTTGACCAAGAAGCCACGGTGAGAACTACGTATGGAACAACGAAATGGATAAAGATTCAGAAAGGGGTCCGGCAAGGCTGCATACTGTCACCGTACTTATTCAATCTGTATGCAGAACATGTCATGAGTAATGCGAGGCTAGATGAAGGAGAAACAGGAATTAAAATAGCTGGAATAAATGTAAACAACCTCAGGTACGCGGATGATACGATCCTGTTGGCAGAAAGTGAAGAAGAATTGAGAACACTCTTACTGAAGGTGAAAGACGAAAGTGAAAAGGCTGGTCTTATGCTGAATGTGAAGAAAACGAAAATTATGGCAACTACACCTACCAATTCGTGGGATATAGCAGGAGAAACCATGGAGGTAGTGACCACATTCAGTTATCTCGGTTCCCAGATCTCTGCTGACGGTGACTGCAGCCATGAAATCCGGAGACGCCTGTTGCTCGGTAGACAGGCGATGTCAAACCTTGACAAGGTTATAAGGTCCAGAGATATAACACTAGCAACAAAGATCCGTATTGTGAGGGCTATGGTCTTTCCAGTTGTGATGTATGGATGTGAGACCTGGACCATTAGAAAGGCTGAACGGCGAAGAATTGACTCCTTCGAATTGTGGTGTTGGAGGAAACTTCTTAGAGTTCCATGGACTGCAAAGAGAACCAACAGATCAATATTGGAGCAAATTAAACCAGATTTCTCCCTGGAAGGTCTAATCTTAAAACAAAAGCTGACCTACTTTGGACACACAACGCGAAGGCATGCCTCGCTGGAAAAAGCATTAATGCTGGGGAAGATTGAAGGAACTAGAAGAAGAGGACGTCAGAGGATGAGATGGATCGATGGCATCACAGAAGCAATGTGTTCCAACCTGGAAGGTCTACGGGAGAAAGTGCAAGACAGGAAAAAGTGGCGTGATTTGGTTCATGGGGTCACGAAGAGTCGGAACCGACTAAACGAATAGAGAGAGAGAGAGAGAGAGAGAGAGAGAGAGAGAGAGAGAGAGAGAGAGAGTAATCTTCGGAAGTGACCAACGGTCACAATGAAACCACGTGTAGCAATAAGTTGAAATACTTCCGTGTGCTTAAGTTAAGCTGAATTACTAGCGTGTGTACAATAAGTTGAAATATTTAAGAAATAGCGTGTGTACCATAAGTTGAAATATTTAAGAAATGGCGTGTGCAGGACTTGAAATTAGAGACGAGTACTTCCACGTGGTGAGTACTGTGTGAGTCTCCAACTGTGTATGAGACAAAAGATAAAGAGAAGTACTCGTCCATGGTTTCAGTTGAGGACTCGCGTGTGTGATGAATACGTTCTTAATATTACTTTGCGTGATATGATTCCGTGTGACGCTAGATTCAAACTCTGAGAGAGAAGCAAGGTGAGTCGGCCGTCTATCCAGCAACGCCACTTGGCTTGCATTGCACAGGAAGACGTGCAAATATCTCCAGAGTTCATAGTAGGAAAGTAGAATTACAAAGTGGGGCAGTGTCGTGTGAAACTGGGATAAATACTAATTGAAGTGGGAAAGCTGAAAGTGATAATGTTGTGACTATTTAGTGTTTTGTATTTCATATCGTAGTGTGGTGTATGTCATGTAATTTGGGTATGTGTGGTTTGCATGGGAGAGTAGCAAGGTAGTTGCAAAAAATTAGTGGGTTATGCTTGTTCCTTCTGTACTGCTCGGTCTGGAGGATAGTTTCGTGATGATTATTGTGAGAGTCGAAGTGTGAGAAATAATAAAAGATCCACCATCCTATCCAGAAAGTGCACTGTAGCGTTAAATAATTACGAGACCATAATATAGAGATTCACCAATGTAAAGCCATGCCCACTGGGCGGAATTTCTCATGTGTTATTGTTGTAGGTTATAGAATTTGTGTGTTTAGGTTAGAGAATTTATCGGAATAAATAAGATAGTGAAAAGAAAAAGATTGGTGGACTTTCCTTCGAATTGTATGTTGTCATAATGTCCCGAATTTATAATGGTTCAAATGGCTCCGAGCACTATGGGACTCAACTGCTGTGGTCATAAGTCCCCTAGAACTTAGAACTACTTAAACCTAACTAACCTAAGGACAGCACACAACACCCAGCCATCACGAGGCAGAGAAAATCCCTGACCCCGCTGGGAATCGAACCCGGGAAGAATTTATAATGTGTGCGCCATTCATATTCAGTGCGGTGGCCACGTGTTGACAAAAGCCGTTAAATAAGAAAAAGAAAGAAAATGTGGTTTGCCAGTGCGTAGTGTACAGTCAGAGTTCTGTAAATTACTGATAGTCAGATACGTGTTTCCGTTGCGTATTAATCATATAGGAGGATAACTTGTAACTTAAGTGTGAGTACTAGAGTTCATGTTACTCGATAAATAAGAATGAATCCACTCGCTTGGCAGACCACTCATCTTGCAGGCCTGACTGCTTGATGCCACAGTATGAGCAAGGCATGTGGGTGCCTCTCAAAGTCATTCCTTTTCCGAACTTTCTTCTCCACACATACACTTGCTGCAGCGGCAGACATGCATCAGCATACTGGACCTCAATTCGTCGATGGATTTCAATAGCTTTCGTACGTTCACTGCTCAGAAAACGAGTGACAGAACGCTATTTTTCCTTTGTTCTAGAAATATACAAGGTGTGGCTATAAAATAACGGGACTATAGCTGTAAAACATTTTATGTCAAAAATATACATATTTAGTTATCTTCATCCTCAATATATGCCCATGCTCTATCCCTAAAATGCTCAATGCGAATTTTCCATTGGTGGGAACAGTGCTAGAAGTCTTCCTCTGTGAGCTCTTTGATGACGCGTGCCGCTTTTCTTTCACTGCTTCAACAGCCTGAGATCTTGTTCCTTTTACTGAAGATTTGACCTTTTGGAATAAATAAAAGTCACATGCCGCTAGGTCAGTTGGATGGTCTAACATTAGGATGCTGCACTTCCCTAGAAACGTCTTAACAGACAAAGCGTTATGAAACGGTGTGTTGTCGTGGTAAAAAACCCATGACTTGTTCTGCCACAATTAGGTCCATTTTTTCTTACTTTCCTACTCAAGGTAGTAATGTCGATCAGTAGTTTGACCTACAGTAACGCAGTGAAATACACAGTTCCATAACTTTAACATGCAACCCGTCGTGGCCAGAAATCGAAGACCAACTAAGATACGGAAAGCCTCCCATGCATCGACACGACATGATAGCCCCAGTTTTCCGACAAAAACAAATGAGATTAATTGAATTCATCACAAAATATCACATCTTTGGAACCGTTGGAATGTCAAAACCGATAACTGCGCCATTCAAACAATTTCATATAGCTACACGACAGAATTCATCCCACGGATATCGACAAAATCATCCAAGCCCATTTCCCAATCTACAAGAAGATCCGGAACTGTACGACATAGTAGTGAAAAACATGATTCTCGGACCATACGGGCCATTAAACCCAAATTCGCCATGTATGAGTGATGGGAAATGTACCAAAAATACCCAAAACCATTCTTGGACGACACACAAACCGGAATTAATGGCTATCCCAAATAAACGGTTGCCTCACAGCAAAAACACGATTACGAGGCAGCGACGAACTGGAAATAGATAATCAATGGGTAGTACCATATAACACACTAGTTTCCAAAGTGTTCCAAGAACTCATAAACGTACAACACTGCAGTTTAGTGAAATCCATCAAATATTTCTGTAAATATGTGAACAAAAGCAGTGACATGGCAGTATTTCAAACAGCCAACGACAGCGAACAACAAAACACACACGACGAGATCCTCATGTACCAAATGGGAAGATTCGCCAACAGTAACGAAGCACCGTGGAGGATTTTCGGTTTTCTCATACACGAACGCGAACCAACTGTGCAACATCTAGCAGTACATTTAGAGAATGGACCCAGAGTTTACTTCACAGAAGACAAAGCCAGAAAAAATTGCAAGACGAACCACTTCAAAACACAACATTAACGGCTTTTTGCCAACTGCGCCAAACGGATCCACTCGCGAAAACATTATTATATGTCGACTTCCCTACCTATTATACGTAGAACACAACAATAAAAATCTTTCAACGATAAAAAAAAGGAATTCCAGTAGAAGATCATCAAAGAATCATGAAAACTGGCGTACGTGGCCGAGTATACACCGTACATCCGAACAACGCAGAATGTTTGTATCTCCTAATGTTGCTACAAGAAATATGGGGCCAACAACTTTCTCAGATCTCAATACTGTTGACGGTTATCTATGCTAGACGTACAGAGAAACATGGCAACACTTATGACTACTGGAAAACGACAACTACTGAGAATTAACACTACAAGACGCCCCACTCACAGCCTTAGCTGAACAAATGAGAAACATATTCGCCATAACTATAAAAAAAAAACAATGTTACCCATCGAATCCAAAATAGCTATGGCATTCCTTCAAAGAGAGTATGAGTGATGACACACTGCAACAAATCCGACAGGATCATTCTGAACCGACCCTAGAATTAAACACTGGCATCTTCAATGACACACTAATTCGCCTAGGAGATAAATCTTTAGCAGTAAACAACCAGACCTTAGTACAACTTGGGATGCTAACACCACGAAAAGATGCTATCAGTGTGCTAAACTTCGAAGTTACAGATGAAAAAAGCTACAACATCAACGAACTACTTCAATTTATTTCTCACAACAAACCGCTCCTCAATGACAATCAAAAGGAAATTCACAACGTTATCATGGACCGGATCGACAACAACACTGGCAGAATTATTTATGTGGATGCACCAGCGGCACTGGGAAAACGTTTCTAACAAATCTATTGCTGGCAGAAATACGTGTTAAACAACACATCGCACTTGTACTGGCATCATCCGGCATTGCAGCCACACTTACGGAAGGTGGGCGAACTGCCCCGCCCTACAACTACCGCTGAATATAGCCGAAGAACAATTCCCGGTACGTAACATCTCTAGAGCTTCTGGAGGGGTGAACTCCTAAAGCAAGCTGAAATTATCTTGTGGGTCGAATGCACAATGGCACATAAGAAATCACTCGAAGCCATAGACAAAACAATATAGGACTTGCGAGGAAACTCTGAAGTGATAGGAGTTCTGCGTATACTCTCAGGAGATTTTAGACAAACACTTCCAGTTATCCCCAGATCAACGCCAGCAGACAAGATCGATGCACGCTTAAAAAATCATATCTCTGGCCTCACGTACAATACTGCGACTAAGAAAAAATATGAGAGTTGAACCGCGCAGGGTAGCCGTGCGGTCTAGGGCGCCTTGACACGGTTCGCGCTGGTGTCCCCGTCGGAGGTTCGAGTCCTCCCTCGGGCATAGGTGTGTGCTGTCCTTTGCGTAAGTTAGATTAAGTATTGTATAAGCCTAGGGACCGATGACTTCAGCAGTTCGGTCCCATAGTAACTTACCATAAATTTCCAATTTATGAGAGCTGAACAATTGAAAGACGAAACAACAGCACATTTTGCTCAATAACTTTTATGAATAGGCGAAGGCACATATCCTACTGACCAGAGTACTGGCCTCAGTAAACTCAACAGCGATTTTGCAACAGAGCCATTGCTTAAAAAGAACTCAGCGAGCAAATTTATCCAAATATTGTCCACAACTATACCAATCAGGACTGGCTATTTGAAAGGGCAATTTTGGCAACTAAATATTGTCGACAATATCAACTTTAATATTCAAAAGAAAATTTGCGGTGAAGAGAGAATATACAAATCGATCGACACGATGGTAAACGTTGAAGAGAGTGTGAACTTTCCTACAGAATTTCTAAACTCTTTCCGAGTACCAGGAATGCCGTCACACTGCCTTCGACTTAAATCTGGATATTCGATCGTACTACTCAGAAATCTCAACTTACCAAAACAGTGTAATGGAACAAGGATGATCGCCAAACAGCTACAGAATAACATCGTCGAAGCCGAACTTATGACTGGAAAGTACAAAGGACACACACTGTTTATTCCCAGAATACCACTGATCTCCACTGAACTGCCATTCCAATTTAAAAGACTGTAGTTTCTAATCAAATTAGCCTAAGACTGCACTGTAGTTCCTTCTCTAGATTGTCGTACAGATGACAAAATGGTAGATATAGAAATAGACGACAGAGGGATAGAGAAACAATTAAAATCGCTCAAAAGAGGAAAGGCCGCTGGACCTGATGGGATACCAGTTCGATTTTACACAGAGTATGCGAAGGAACTTGCCCCCCTTCTTGCAGCGGTGTACCGTAGGTCTGTAGAAGAGCGTAGCGTTCCAAAGGATTGGAAAAGGGCACAGGTCATCCCCGTTTTCAAGAAGGGACGTCGAACAGATGTGCAGAACTATAGACCTATATCTCTGACGTCGATCAGTTGTAGAATTTTGGAACACGTATTCTGTTCGAGTATAATGACTTTTCTGGAGACTAAAAATCTACTCTGTAGGAATGAGCATGGGTTTCGAAAAAGACGGTCGTGTGAAACCCAGCTCGCGCTATTCGTCCACGAGACTCAGAGGGCCATAGACACGGGTTCCCAGGTAGATACCGTGTTTCTTGACTTCCGCAAGGCGTTCGATACAGTTCCCCACAGTCGTTTAATGAACAAAGTAAGAGCATATGGACTATCAGACCAATTGTGTGATTGGATTGAAGAGTTCCTAGATAACAGAACGCAGCATGACATTCTCAATGGAGAGAAGTCCTCCGAAGTGAGAGTGATTTCAGGTGTACCGCAGGGGAGTGTCATAGGACCGTTGCTATTCACAGTATACATAAATAATCTTGTGGATGACATCGGAAGTTCACTGAGGCTTTTTGCAGATGATGCTGTGGCGTATCGAGAGGTTGTAACAATGGAAAATTGTACTGAAATACTGGAGGATCTGCAGCGAATTGACGCATGGTGCAGGGAGTGGCAATTGAATCTCAATGTAGACAAGTGTAATGTGCTGCGAATACATAGAAAGAAAGATCCATTATCATTTAGCTACAAAATAGCAGGTCAGCAACTGGAAGCAGTTAATTCCATAAATTATCTGGGAGAACGCATTAGGAGTGATTTAAAATGGAATGATCATATAAAGTTGATCGTCGGTAAAGCAGATGCCAGACTGAGATTCATTGGAAGAATCCTAAGGAATGCAATCCGAAAACAAAGGAAGTAGGTTACAGTACACTTGTTCGCCCACTGCTTGAATACTGCTCAGCAGTGTGGGATCCGTACCAGATAAGGTTGATAGAAGAGATAGAGAAGATCCAACGGAGAGCAGCGCGCTTCGTTACAGGACCATTTAGTAATCGCGAAAGCGTTACGGAGATGATAGATAAACTCCAGTGGAAGACTCTGCAGGAGAGACGCTCAGTAGCTCGGTACGGGCTTTTGTTAAAGTTTCGGGAACATACTTTCACCGAAGAGTCAAGCAGTATATTGCTCCCTCCTACGTATGTCTCGCGAAGAGACCATGAGGATAAAATCAGAGAGATTAGAGCCCACACAGAGGCATACCGAAATCCTTCTTTCCACGAACAATACGAGACTGGAATAGAAGGGAGAACCGATGGAGGTAATCAGGGTACCCTCCGCCACACACCGTCAGGTGGCTTGCGGAGTATGGATGTAGATAGATAGATAGATAGAAGGTTTTATAATTAACAAAGCGCAACGACAACCTTTAAAATATTGCGTCATCAAACTCAAAAATTCTTGCTTTTCTCACGGTCAACGATACGTAGTTTGCTCTCGAGCAGGAAATTCCAAAAATTTATACATATATATCCCGGGTAACAAAATGAAAAATGTTCTTTATAAACAAGTAATGGATGCAGTTACAATATGTTCTCAATAAAAATTTTTTACCCCTCAAACTTTAATAAGTATTGTAAATAGTTATAATATGTTTTCAATAAATGTTTTTACGTACTCGGCGCTGCCAACAGGAACTGCAACGTTTAACTTCACCTCGCAATTTTGACACTACTGCTGCTGGTTCGCTGGCATTTGCAGAAAATAAAAGAACAAAGATGTAGACAAGAAGTATTCCAAACAAATTCGACATGTGACGAAACCGAACGATGGACCCATCGGGCACGTTTTATTGTGCCACTTTCATGCAGTTACCATTGTTAGCAAGTTGGTTATCGCCAAGCATGAACGTGCATAGTTTTCCTTTCGATTCTTGCTCTAAGGAGGATATGCAGGCTGCTAGCTTATTGATGTACGGAACATCTAATAATAAATCAATACTTAATTATGCAGCTCTAAAACTGGCAGTATATGTACAATACGCAGCCGATATCTTTTTGCCCGTATGTCGATTTTTTCCGTTGATATATCGATAATTTTTGTCGATATACTGTGGGCCGATAATGACACTTTTTAAATACCTATATACCGGACTCCCGATATTTTTAAAATATGGACAGTCATACTGTGTCCTTACGCTTTACTTCTGCCAGCAGAGAAGACGCTGCAGATCATTATATACAAACATTTGTACCACAGTGTGGGGCAAATACAAATGACTCACTACGTTCTCGGAGATGAAATCTTGAAATATAGAGGCGCTTGAAACACCCTTTGGGCTCGAGTGAATTAACGACTTTTTTAAGGCTATTGTCTTGTGGTGGTACAATTAGTCTGCTCACTCGTTCCTGTAACAAGTGGAACCCAACGAAAGTGATTCCATCTCGCGTCGCATCGAAGTCATCATACTGAGTGGCACCAATGAGTGTATATAACGGCCTGTAGTGTGCTTTTTGTTAGAACAGCTGGCAACGTCCAAGAAAAGAAATACATATGTAAAACATCGATACACCTGAAGAGCGGAGTACAAGCGCTGGAAACGAGTCGTGAAGGAAAATAAAAGAGTGACTTATACAGATAAAAAGACTAGGGCTAGTAGAAATCGTCGGGGAACAGAAAAGATTTTGAATGTAACTGGTGAAAGGAGAAAATATAAAAATGCAGTAAATGAAGCAGGCGAAAAGGAATACAAACGTCTGAAAAATGAGATCGACTGGAGGCGTAAAATGGCGAAGCAGGGATGGTTGGAGGACAAATGTAAGGATGTAGAAGCATATATCACTAGGGACAAGACAAATACTGCCTACAGGAAAATTAAAGAGACCTTTGGAGAAAAGAGAACCACCTGTATGAATGTCAAGAGCTCAGATGGAAAACTAGTCCTAAGCGAAGGAGGGAAGGTAGAAAAGTGGAAAGAGTAAAAGCAATTGTAAATCTGTGGTAAGATCTTATGGGACCAAACCGCGTAGGTCATCGGTCCCTAAGCTTACACACTACTTAATCTAACTTAAACTAACTTACGCTGTGGACAACACACACGCCCATGCCCGAGGGAGGACTCGAACCTCCGACGGGGGGAGCCGCGCGGACCGTGACAAGGCGCCCGAGACCGCGCGTCTACTCCGCGTGGCGAAGGAGTATATAGAGGGGCTACAAAAGGGCGATGTACTTGCGGGAAATATTATGGAAGTGGAAGAGGACGTAGCTGAAGATGAAATAGGAGATATGATACTGCTTGAAGAATTTTCGACAGGCTAAGATGAAACAAGGCCCATGGAGTAGGCAACATTCCATTAGAACTACTGACGGCCTTGGATGAGCCAGCCGTGACAAAACTCTACCATTTGGTGAACAAGATGTAAGAGACAGGCGAAACACCCTCAGACTTCAAGAAGAATGTCATAATTCCAGCCCAAAAGAATGCAGGTGTTTACAGGTGTGAAAATTACCAAACTATTAGTTCCATAAGCCATGGTTGCAAAATACTAACACGAATTCTTTACAAACGAATGGAAAAACTGCTAGAAATCGACCTCGGGGAAGATCAATTAGTATTCCGTAGAAATGTTCGAAGACGCGAGGCAATACTGACCCTACGATTTATCTTAGAAGAAAGGTTAAGAAAAGGCAAACCTACGTTTCTGGCATTTGTAGACTTAGAGAAAGCTTTTGACAATGTTGACTGGAATACCCTCTTTCAAATTCTGAAGGAGACAAGTGAAAAATACAGGGAGCGAAAGGCTATTTACAATTTGTACAGAAACCAGATGACAGTTATAAGAGTCGAGGGGCATCAAAGGGAAGCAGTGGTTGAGAAGGGAGTGAGACGGGGTTGTATACTGTCCCCGATGTTATGCAATCTACACTCCTGGAAATGGAAAAACGAACACATTGACACCGGTGTGTCAGACCCACCATACTTGCTCCGGACACTGTGAGAGGGCTGTACAAGCAATGATCATACGCACGGCACAGCGGACACACCAGGAACCGCGGTGTTGGCCGTCGAATGGCGCTAGCTGCGCAGCATTTGTGCACCGCCGCCGTCAGTGTCAGCCAGTTTGCCGTGGCATACGGAGCTCCATCGCAGTCTTTAACACTGGTAGCATGCCGCGACAGCGTGGACGTGAGCCGTATGTGCAGTTGACGGACTTTGAGCGAGGGCGTATAGTGGGCATGCGGGAGGCCGGGTGGACGTACCGCCGAATTGCTCAACACGTGGGGCATGAGGTCTCCGCAGTACATCGACGTTGTCGCCAGTGGTCGGCGGAAGGTGCACGTGCCCGTCGACCTGGGACCGGACCGCAGCGACGCACAGATGCACGCCAAGACCGTAGGATCCTACGCAGTGCCGTAGGGGACCGCACCGCCACTTCCCAGCAAATTAGGGACACTGTTGCTCCTGGGGTATCGGCGAGGACCATTCGCAACCGTCTCCATGAAGCTGGGCTACGGTCCCGCACACCGTTAGGCCGTCTTCCGCTCACGCCCCAACATCGTGCAGCCCGCCTCCAGTGGTGTCGCGGCAGGCGTGAATGGAGGGACGAATGGAGACGTGTCGTCTTCAGCGATGAGAGTCGCTTCTGCCTTGGTGCCAATGATGGTCGTATGCGTGTTTGGCGCCGTGCAGGTGAGCGCCACAATCAGGACTGCATACGACCGAGGCACACAGGGCCAACACCCGGCATCATGGTGTGGGGAGCGATCTCCTACACTGGCCGTACACCACTGGTGATCGTCGAGGGGACACTGAATAGTGCACGGTACATCCAAACCGTCATCGAACCCATCGTTCTACCATTCCTAGACCGACAAGGGAACTTGCTGTTCCAACAGGACAATGCACGTCCGCATGTATCCCGTGCAACCCAACGTGCTCTAGAAGGTGTACGTCAACTACCCTGGCCAGCAAGATCTCCGGATCTGTCCCCCATTGAGCATGTTTGGGACTGGATGAAGCGTCGTCTCACGCGGTCTGCACGTCCAGCACGAACGCTGGTCCAACTGAGGCGCCAGGTGGAAATGGCATGGCAAGCCGTTCCACAGGACTACATCGAGCATCTCTACGATCGTCTCCATGGGAGAATAGCAGCCTGCATTGCTGCGAAAGGTGGATATACACTGTACTAGTGCCGACATTGTGCATGCTCTGTTGCCTGTGTCTATGTGCCTGTGGTTCTGTCAGTGTGATCATGTGATGTATCTGACCCCAGGAATGTGTCAATAAAGTTTCCCCTTCCTGGGACAATGAATTCACGGTGTTCTTATTTCAATTTCCAGGAGTGTATATAGAGAGCAAGCAGTAAAGGTAACAACAGAAAAATTTTCGAGCAGGAATTAAAATCCATGGAGAAGAAATAAAAACTTTGAGGTCTGCCAACGACATTGTAATTCTGTCAGAGACAGAAAAGGACCTGGAAGAGTGGCTGAACGGAATAAACGGTTTCCTGAAAGAAGGATATAAGATGAGCGTCAACAAAAGCAAAACGAGGATAATGGAATGTAGTAGTTTTAAATCAGGTGATGCTGATGGAATTAGATTAGGAAATGAGACACTTAAAGTAGTAGATGAGTTTAGATATTTGGGGAGCAAAATAACTGATGACGGTCGAAGTAGAGAGGTGGTCGTAAGTTTCTGCGGGACCAAACTGCTGAGGTCATCCGTCTCTAGGCTTACACACTACTTAATCTAACTTAAACAACACTACTGGCCATTCAAGTTGTTACACCAAGAAGAAATGCAGATGATAAACGGGTATTCATTGGACAAATTTATTATACTAGAACTGACATGTGATTACATTGTCACGCAATTTGGGTGCATAGATCCTAAGAAATCAGTACCCAGAACAACCACCTCTGGCCGTAATAACGGCATTGATACGCCTGGGCATTGACTCAAACAGAGCTTGGATGGCGTGTACAGGATACAGCTGGCCATGCAGCTTCAACACGATACCACAGTTCATCAAGAGTAGTGACTGCCGTATTGTGACGAGCCAGTTGCTCGGCCACCATTGACCATACGTTTTCAATTGGTGAGAGATCTGGAGAATGTGCTGGCCACGGCAGCAGTTGAACATTTTCTGTGTCCAGAAAGGCTCGTACAGGACTTGCAACATGCACTCGTCCATTATCGTGCTCAAATGTAGGGTTTCGCAGGGATCGAATGAAGGGTAGAGCCACGGGTCGTAACACATCTGAAATGTAACGTCCACTGTTCAAAGTGCCGTCAGTGCGGACAAGAGGGGACCGAGACGTGTTACCAATGGCACCCCATACCATCACGCCGGGTGATACGCCAGTATGGGGAAGACAAATACACGCTTCCAATGTGCGACCATCATGATGCTGTAAACAGAACCTGGATTCATCCGAAAAAATGACGTTTTGCCATTCGTTCACCCAGGTTCGTCGTGGAGTACACCATCGCAGGCGCTCCTGTGTGTGATGCAGAGTCAAGGGTAATCGCAGCCATGGTCTCCGAGCTGATAGTCCATGCTGCTGCAAACGTCGTCGAACTGTTCATGCAGATGATTGTTGTCTTGCAGACGTCCCCATCTGTTGACTCAGGGATCGAGACGTGGCTGCACGATCCGTTGCAGCCATTCGGATAAAATGCCTGTCATCTCGACTGCTAGCGATACGAGGGCGTTGGGATCCAGCACGGCGTTCCGTATTACCCTTCTGAACCCACTGATTCCATTTCTGCTAACAGTCATTGGATCTCGACCAACACGAGCAGCAATGTCGCGATACGATAAACCGCAATCGCGGTAGGCTACAATCCGACCTTTATCAAAGTCGGAAACGTGATGGTACGCATTTCTCCTCCTTACACGAGGCATCACAACAACGTTTCACCACGCAACGTCGGTCAACTGCTGTTTGTGTATGAGAAATCGGTTGGAAACTTTCCTCATGTCAGCACGTTGTAGGTGTCGCCACCGGCGCCAACCTTGTGTGAATGCTCTGAAAAGCTAATCATTTGCACATCACAGCATCTTCTTCCTGTCGGTTAAATTTCGCGTGTGTAGCACGTCATCTTCGATGTGTAGCAATTTTAATGGCCAGTAGTGTAACTTATGCTAAAGACAACACACACACCCATGCTCGTGAGGGATGATGGGGGGGGGGGGGGCGAGGGACTCAAACCTCCGACGGGGGGGAGCCGCGCGAACCGTGATAAGACGCCTCAGATCGCGCAGCTACCCCGCGCGGTTAAGTAGAGAGGATATAAAATGTAGACTGGTTATGGCAAGGAAAGCGTTTCTGAAGAAGAGAAATTTGTTAACATCGTGTATAGATTTAAGTGTTAGGAAGTGTTTTCTGAAAGTATTTGTATGGAGTGTAGCCATGTATGGGAGTGAAGCATGGATGATGATAAACAATGTAGACGAGAAGAGAATAGAAGCTTTCGAAATGTGGTGCTACAGAAGAATGCTGAAGATTAGATGGGTAGATCACGTAACTAATGAGGAGGTACGGAATAGAATTGGGGAGAAGAGGAATTTGTGGCACAACTTGACTAGAAGGAGGGATTGATTGGTAGGTCACGTTCTGAGGCATCAAGGGATCACCAATTTAGTATTGGAGGGAAGCGTGGAGGGTTAAAATCGTAGAGGGATAACAAGAGATGAATACGCTAAGCAGATTGAGAAGGATGCAGTAGATATTCGGGGATGAAGAGGCCTCCACAGGATAGAGTAGCATGGAGAGCTGCATCAAACCAGTCTCTGGACTGAAGGCCATAACAACAACATACAGATGATTATTTTTATCATCATCATCATCATCATTTAAGACTGATTATGCCTTTCAGCGTTCAGTCTGGAGCATAGTCCCCCTTATAAAATTTCTCCATGATCCCCTATTCAGTGCTAACATTGGTGCCTCTTCTGATGTTAAACCTATTACTTCAAAATCATTCTTAACCGAATCCAGGTACCTTCTCCTTGGTCTGCCCCGACTCCTCCTACCCTCTACTGCTGAACCCATGAATCTCTTGGGTAGCCTTGCTTCTCCCATGCGTGTAACATGACCCCACCATCTAAGCCTGTTCGCCCTGACTGCTACATCTATAGAGTTCATTCCCAGTTTTTCTTTGATTTCCTCATTGTGGACATCTTCCTGCCATTGTTCCCATCTACTAGTACCTGCAATCATCGTAGCTACTTTCATATCCGTAACCTCAACCTTATTGATAAGGTAACCTGAATCCACCCAGCTTTCGCTTCCATACAACAAAATTGGTCGAAAGATTGAACGGTGCACAGGTAACTTAGTCTTGGTACTGACTTTGCAGAAGAGAGTAGATCGTAGCTGAGTGCTCACTGCATTAGCTTTGCTGCACCTCGCTTCCAGTTCTTTCACTATGTTGCCATCCTGCGAGAATATGCATCCTAAGTACTTGAAACCGTCCACCTGTTCTAACTTTGTTCCTCCTATCTGGCACTCAATCCGTTTATATCTCTTTCCCCCTGACATTACTTTCGTTTTGGAGATGCTAATCTTCATACCATAGTCCTTACATTTCTGATCTAGCTCTGATATATTACTTTGCAAACTTTCAATCGAATATGCCATCACAACTAAGTCATCCGCATATGCGAGACTGCTTATTTTGTGTTCACATATCTTAATCTCACCCAGCCAGTCTATTGTTTTCAACATATGATCCATAAATAATATGAACAACAGTAGAGACAAAATGGTTCAAATGGCTCTGAGCACTATGCGACTTAACATCTGTGGTCATCAGTCCCCTAGAACTTAGAACTACTTAAACCTAACTAACCTAAAGACATCACACACATCCATGCCCGAGGCAGGATTCGAACCTGCGACCGTAGCGGTCACGCGGTTCCAGACTGAAGCGCCTAGAACAGTGGAGACAGGTTGCAGCCTTGTCTTACCCCTGAAACTACTCTGAACCATGAACTCAATTTACCGTCAACTCTAACTGCTGCCTGACTGTCTATGTAAAGACCTTTAATTGCTTGCGAAAGTTTGCCTCCTATTCCATAATCTCGTAGAACAGACAATAACTTCCTCCTAGGAACCCGGTCATATAGTGGGGCGGGAGGTGGAATTATGTTAATTTTATATATGTTTGTAGAATGTAGAAACACTGCATTACTTGCCGTTTTAACCATATGTGCGGCGGCGGGTGGAATTATTGTTGTTAAAAATGTTCCTATTATTTAGAATGTTATTTATGCTGTCTTTCGCCGTTCTCAACACTGGCTCTCTAACTACAATATTGGCAACCAGAAAGTGATTAGCAAAACGTGAAGCCTGTAATTATAATTCCTAGTGCCCACTTCATCTGAGAATACACTTATAGTTACAGCTTATAGCTCTGAGGAATTAGGAGATTGTCCGGGATTTATAATCAAAAACGGTCGTGAAAAAAAAAAAAACGTTCTGTATTCTGAAAGTCACAGTTGAAAACAAAATAATCCACACAATCTAACTAACAGAGCAGTTCAGAGTGTAATGCGCTGATGCCACTATAACTGTCCAAGTTAAATATTTAAATGAATGCTCGCCATAATTTGATGATAAGGTTCATCAAACGCCGCGCTAAATAATGGTAGAATGTTTGTCCCGCGGCGGCACGTGAAAATACGACAATACGCAAACTGAAGATCGATAATTAAAGTCAACCCAGAATTAACACTTCACTCGAAAATGAATTCATGGTTACGCGTATTCCGAGTAACTTAATACGGCATCCGAGGCTGTTTGTAGCAATGATACCGACGCGACGCGACGCGACGCGACGCGACTCCCGACACAGATGACGTGCTATTCAGCGTCTGGAGAGAACTGGGGCCTTGCTTCCTCCCGCAGCGTTCTTATATATAAAGCCGCGGTGCGGACGGCTAAGGGAACGCCTGATCAAATCGGCTCTCCCGACTAGCCGCTGGGCTAGTAATGCACAACTTTAAGTTACCTAATAAATCATAGCTTCTCTTGCTGATGGCCGATGAAGCTCTTAATTTAAATGTGCATTCAGCACACAGGCAAGTATTGATAGTAAAATTTTGACGTGGCTAAGTTAAATATTTTGGGAGAGAGAATTAATTTAATTACACTGCACGCAGTAGACGAGCTCTGAACTGGCCCTTTGGAGATACGCTATTGCTATAGTTTTATAGGTATTCAAATGAAACTTCTCACATCTTCATAGTTACAGCGGATCTACAAACTACTTAAATATAAACATCCTAGCCTTATTTATTAGCCTACTTAATCTATCTTGCTTCCTTAAGTTTTAAGACAAAAACCAGAAAATATTGAATTTCAACTAAAATCTTAAATTGTGAGATCCAGAAGACTGTTTCTATTAAATATTTATGAAAAAGGAATCTAATTATAAATTTGAAGTCTCTAGCTCTTTTCTGTTACGCCAATGATTTTTACAGAAAAATGTCCAAATTTCGAAAATGGCTAAAGTTATCGAACTGATATTCAACACATATTAATTTAGTATTACTCCTGACATTTTAGGTTATTTATTTGATTTTTAAAGTATTGCACAACATTTATGACATCAGAGCTAGTTACAGCGGACTGGCTGGCACACTATGGAAAGACTGATGTGAATTTACTACGGCATGAGTAGGCTGCTTCCCTACAATATGCCTTTTCTAGATCTATAAAGCATAGATACAATTCCCTTTTCCACTCGTAACACTTCTCCATTATTTGCCGTAAGCTAAAGAATTGATCCTGACAACCTCTAAGAGGCCTAAACCCACACTGAGTTTCATCCAATTTGTCCTCAACTAATACTCGCACTTTCCTTTCAACAATACCTGAGAAGATTTTACCCACAACGCTGATTAAAGAGATACCTCTGTAGTTGTTACAATCTTTTCTGTTTCCGTGTTTAAAGATTTGTGTGATTACTGCTTTCGTCCAGTCTGATGGAACCTGTCCCGACTCCCACGCCATTTCAATTATCCTGTGTAGCCATTCAAGATATATATACTAAGATGGTATCTGTTCTTTCGGCCATGTCCGAAAGAACAGATACCATCTTAGTGTATATATAGTTATGGCTCACCGGCCACTTGACCATCTTCTTCTTCTGTGCGAATGCACAAACAGTGCCCGAACTCTTACGAGAATCGGCAACGCGCCGCGAGTAATGCGTATAATGGGCGGGGGCACTACGAATATAGTGCGGGACAATGCGTTCAGAATGTGGGTTTCGCGGTAGGCGTGCCAGAGATAAATCCCTGCAGTCGCGCTGTCCTCTGTGTCCTCGGTGGCTCAGATGGATACGGCTCCAGTGTGGCACTTGGCACAACAGATATTGGCGTTCCTGTTACGCTCCGCCCCTCACACAATTTCATCGGACACACTTTTTTCCCCCAAGAATCTTATTTCCCGGTCCAAAAAACCAATGCAGTGACATGGGTACGGGGAATGGTGGTGGGCTACGCCTATAACGAATCGGAAAAGGACAAAATGGGTTTTTGGCATTTTCTCCTGGATGGACACACGAAGCTGCAACAGCATATGAAATATGGGCAAGATTTCGCTAATTACTTGCGACTTACATTTACCGACCCGCCGGCCAGATGGGGTGTGACGGGTGAGAGATGAGATAGACGAGGAAACCGAGATAGACATCCATCACACTTACGGACCCTTAGTTAATTTCGAGAAGACGACCCAGTCTTACACCAACGTCTGGAGAACGAGTCGATAGATGGCTCTCTTGCTCTAACGAACGTCGGGTCGTGAGCAGGTGTCGCCCCAGACACGAATTTCATTTCATTGCTGCAGGAGCATGTA
The DNA here is from genome assembly GCF_023898315.1 of Schistocerca nitens. Lineage (NCBI taxonomy): Eukaryota > Metazoa > Arthropoda > Insecta > Orthoptera > Acrididae > Schistocerca > Schistocerca nitens. The sequence continues at coordinate 861,304,218 of NC_064616.1, read as the reverse complement.
TCTTTTGTATTTGTACTATCCGCAATGTCTACATGTCTTGCATTTGGACATTTTCAGTTTTATTAATTTCCTTAATTACAAAATTTTCTAATTAGCCACTATTTGTCAAGATTTGGACATTGTAGACACTATTTATGCGGTAGGTAGTACAACAAAATGTATGTCAGCAAAGGTTGTAAGTCTGACATTGAGAAAAAAAAAATAATAATAAAAACAACAACAATTTTAAAAAATAAAAAAATAGTAGCGTTGAAGTCTCAGTCTGAGCTTCAAACCACCTTTGCCCCATCTTCTCTTACAAAAAAAAAAAAAAACGATGGATAGAGCGTCTGCCATGTAAGCGGGAGTTCCCGGGTTCCAGTCCCGGTCGGGGCATACATTTTCATCTGTCCCCGTTGACGTATGTCAACGCCTGTAAGCAGCTAAGGGTGTTCATTTCATTGTAATGCCATTTAAGACCTGACATTCCACTGTATTTGATGAGTTCCGACTTAGTTTCATCCACCCAAGCCGCTTTATTGCACTGCAAACTATTGACCATTTTCTCCACTTCCTCAAATGTGATCGTATTTCCATCATCAAAAAAATGGTTCAAAGGGCTCTGAGCACTATGGGCCTCAACTGCTGAGGTCATAAGTCCCCTAGAACTTAGAACTACTTAAACCTAACTAACCTAAGGACATCACACACATCCATGCCCGAGGCAGGATTCGAACCTGCGACCGTAGCGGTCGCGCGGTTCCAGACTGTAGCGCCCAGAACCGCTCGGCCACTTCCATCATCATTCCTATCCCATTGTACATCGAAATCTGAAACAATACTGATTATTTTTATTTTATCTTTTCTATCGAAATAGTCGCGGTTGCCAGACCACAGTCCAACGCGGAGGAAATGAGCTCCCTCGACAGGAGTTATTTTTTTTTTATGTGAAATCTCGTGTGCGAAAAGAGCGCCAGATTGGCCCGAAAGTATGAAAGCGGGCGCGGCCGTCGTTGCCAAAGAGTGTGGAAGCTGCGTGCTGACTGGAGGGGCAGCGAGCCGGGGTTTATAGTAGTGCGGAGAAAGGCGGGCCTCAGCCTCACTGTTACCATGGCCGCCGCCGGGCCGCCACTGCCTCTCCTGCTGCTCGCTGCCGCTGCCGCCGTCGCACACGGACAGGTAAGCCGGAACCCGCAGCGCTCTCGCCGCCTCTTCTGTTGTGTGCCGCACTTGCTGTGTTCGTGTTCGTGAAGCAAGCTACACGTTGGCTTAGAAGACACACGCATTTGTGATTTCCTGTCTGAGAGGTCACAGTTCGTAGAAACTGACGGAAAGTCATCGAGTAAACCAGAAGTTCCGACTCCCTGGGGATCTCAAGTTGATTCCGTATTTCTAGATTTCCGGAAAGCTTTTGACACCGTTCCTTACAAGCGACTTCTAATCAAGCTGCGGGCCTACGGGGTATCGTCTCAGTTGTGCGACTAGATTCGTGATTTCCTGTCAGGAAGGTCGCAGTTCGTAGTAATAGACGGCAAATCGTCGAGTAAAACTGAAGTGATATCAGGTGTTCCTCAGGGAAGCGTCCTGGGACCTCTGCTGTTCCTGATCTATATAAATGACCTGGGTGACAATCTGAGCAGTTCTCTTAGGTTGTTCGCAGATGATGCTGTAATTTACCGTCTAGTAGGGTCATACGAAGACCGGTATCAGTTGCAAAGCGATTTAGAAAAGATTGCTGTATGGTGTGGCAGGTGGCAGTTGACGCTAAATAACGAAAAAAAAAAATGGTTCAAATGGCTCTGAGCACTATGGGACTTAACATCTGTGGTCATCAGTCCCCTAGAACTTAGAACTACTTAAACCTAACTAACCTAAGGACATCACACACATCCATGCCCGAGGCAGGATTCGAACCTGCGACCGTAGCATTCGCGCGGTTCCGGACTGAGCGCCTTAACCGCGAGACCACCGCGGCCGGCTAAATAACGAAAAGTGTGAGGTGAGCCACATGAGTTCCAAAAGAAATCCGTTGGAATTCGATTACTCGATAAATAGAACAATTCTCAAGGCTGTCAATTCAACTAAGTACCTGGGTGTAAAAATTACGAACAACTTCAGTTGGAAAGACCACATAGATAATATTGTGGGGAAGGCGAACCAAAGGTTGCGTTTCATTGGCAGGACACTTAGAAGATGCAACAAGTCCACTAAAGAGACAGCTTACACTACACTCGTTCGTCCTCTGTTAGAATATTGCTGCGCAGTGTGGGATCCTTGCCAGGTGGGATTGACGGAAGACATCGAAAGGGTGCAAAAAAGGGCAGCTCGTTTTGTATTATCACGTAATAGGGGAGAGAGTGTAGCAGATATGATATGCGAGTTGGGATGGAAGTCATTACAGCAAAGACGTTTTTCGCCGCGGCTGGATCTATTTACGAAATTTCAGTCACCAACTTTCTCTTCCGAATGCGAAAATATTTTGTTGAGCCCAACCTACATAGGTAGGAATGATCATCAAAATAAAATAAGAGAAATCAGAGCTCGAACAGAAAGGTTTAGGTGTTCGTTTTTCCCGCGCGCTTTCGGGAGTGGAATGGTAGGGAGATAGTATGATTGTGGTTCGACGAACCCTCTGCCAAGTACTTAAATGTGAATTGCAGAGTAATCATGTAGATGTAGATGTAGATGTAAATGTAGAAGTGATTTCTGGCGTTCCCCGAGGTAGTGTTATAGGCCCTTTGCCGTTCCTTATCTATATAAACGATTTGGGAGACAATCTGAGCAGTCGTCTTCGGTTGTTTGCACATGACGCTGTCGTTTATCGACTCATAAAGTCATCAGAAGATCAAAAAAAAACTGCAAAACGATTTAGAAATAATATCTGAATGGTGCGAAAAGTGGCAGTTGACCCTGAATAACGGAAAGTGTGAGGTCATCCACATGAGTGCTAAAAGGAACTCGTTAAACTTCGGTTACACGATAAATCAGTCTAATCTAAAAGTCGTAAATTCAACTAAATACCTAGGTATTACAATTACGAACAACTTAAATTGGGAGGAACACATAGAAAATGTTGTGAGGAAGGCTAACCAAAGACTGCGTTTTATTGGCAGGACACTTAGAATATGTAACAGACCTACTAAGGAGACTGCCTACACTACGCTTGTCCGTCCTCTTTTAGAATACTGCTGCGCGGTGTGGGATCCTTATCAGATAGGACTGACGGAGTACATTGATAAAGTTCAAAGAAAGGCACGACGTTTTGTATTAGCGCGAAATATGGGAGAGAGTGTCACAGGAATGATACAGGATTTGGACTGGAAATCGTTACAAGAAAGGCGTTTTTCGTTGCGACGGAATCTTCTCACGTAATTCCACTCACCAACTTTCTCCTCCAAATGCGAAAATATTTTGTTGACACCGACCTACTTAGGGAGGAACGATCACCACGATAAAATAAGGGAAATCAGAGCTCGTACGGAAAGATATAGGTGTTTATTCTTTCCTCGCGCTATACGAGATTGGAATAATAGAGAATTGTGAAGGTAGTTCGATGAATCCTCTGGCAGGCACTTAAACGTGATTATCAGAGTATCGATGTAGATGTACATGTAGATGTAGAAGTGCGCTGGCTCCCAACATAGGACGACTGATCGTGACGAACACGCGTTCATTACGTTTCCCCTAGAGCACAAATGTCGCGATTTTAATGTGCACTCAATCGACTGTATTAATATTATTATTTCTTTTGACTCATTAACCCTTTTAGTGGACTTAACAGATATATCCACTTGTTCTCACTGAGTTCGTCGGATATGTCCGTCCTCAGGGATTGTGTGGCCTGTTCTTAATGGCAATGACAGGTCATAGGCTGACTGTTGTTATGTCGTTAGGTTAAGCTGATCTCACAACGCGGTATCTCACTTTAGTTTCGTGCGTCGGGTGGCAGAAAAAAAAACCTGCTTTTCACATTATTTCTGTAGTACACTCCTGGAAATGGAAAAAAGAACACATTGACACCGGTGTGTCAGACCCACCATACTTGCTCCGGACACTGCGAGAGGGCTGTACAAGCAATGATCACACGCACGGCAAACCGGACACACCAGGAACCGCGGTGTTGGCCGTCGAATGGCGCTAGCTGCGCAGCATTTGTGCACCGCCGCCGTCAGTGTCAGCCAGTTTGCCGTGGCATACGGAGCTCCATCGCAGTCTTTAACACTGGTAGCATGCCGCAATAGCGTGGACGTGAACCGTATGTGCAGTTGACGGACTTTGAGCGAGGGCGTATAGTGGGCGTGCGGGAGGCCGGGTGGACGTACCGCCGAATTGCTCAACACGTGGGGCGTGAGGTCTCCACAGTACATCGATGTTGTCGCCAGTGGTCGGCGGAAGGTGCACGTGCCCGTCGACCTGGGACCGGACCGCAGCGACGCACGGATGCATGCCAAGACCGTAGGATCCTACGCAGTGCCGTAGGGGACCGCACCGCCACTTCCCAGCAAATTAGGGACACTGTTGCTCCTGGGGTATCGGCGAGGACCATTCGCAACCGTCTCCATGAAGCTGGGCTACGGTCCCGCACACCGTTAGGCCGTCTTCCGCTCACGCCCCAACATCGTGCAGCCCGCCTCCAGTGGTGTCGCGACAGGCGTGAATGGAGGGACGAATGGAGACGTGTCGTCTTCAGCGATGAGAGTCGCTTGTGCCTTGGTGCCAATGATGGTCGTATGCGTGTTTGGCGCCGTGCAGGTGAGCGCCACAATCAGGACTGCATACGACCGAGGCACACAGGGCCAACACCCGGCATCATGGTGTGGGGAGCGATCTCCTACACTGGCCGTACACCACTGGTGATCGTCGAGGGGACACTGAATAGTGCACGGTACATCCAAACCGTCATCGAACCCATCGTTCTACCATTCCTAGACCGGCAAGGGAACTTGCTGTTCCAACAGGACAATGCACGTCCGCATGTATCCCGTGCCACCCAACGTGCTCTAGAAGGTGTAAGTCAACTACCCTGGCCAGCAAGATCTCCGGATCTGTCCCCCATTGAGCATGTTTGGGACTGGATGAAGCGTCGTCTCACGCGGTCTGCACGTCCGGCACGAACGCTGGTCCAACTGAGGCGCCAGGTGGAAATGGCATGGCAAGCCGTTCCACAGGACTACATCCAGCATCTCTACGATCGTCTCCATGGGAGAATAGCAGCCTGCATTGCTGCGAAAGGTGGATATACACTCTACTAGTGCCGACATTGTGCATGCTCTGTTGCCTGTGTCTATGTGCCTGTGGTTCTGTCAGTGTGATCATGTGATGTATCTGACCCCAGGAATGTGTCAATAAAGTTTCCCCTTCCTGGGACAATGAATTCACGGCGTTCTTATTTCAATTTCCAGGAGTGTATTTACTAGTGTGAAACCATTTGTGACGGCAAAAGGGCGTAGTCTGTCGGAATCAGAACTAGAACGGTTTCTTTTAGACAGTGATGACAACTTTAGTGACAGATCTGAGAGTTGGTGAAACATGTGAGGTGAGGGAAACAGATTTAGAATCATCTGACGACAATACGGCACTGTAACGGACGCCACAATATGCTTTTGTTCGTGACAGTTCGGTGGGTCACGGCTTTTCGTTAGTGGTGAGAAAGGTGTAAATATGCTACTAATACCAAATCGAGCGATAAATTGTTTTCAGAGTCTTTGTGCAAAACAGCTGACCAAACAAACTTATCTGCACATCGGCACACAGCTAGTCATACAAATTTTGCAGCAAAATCTAGGTTCGCAGTTGGCAAGACACAACAAGTGATGAAGTAAAGATTCTGCCGGGAACATTATTGTTCAGAGCATTCTGAACAAGTCAGGATCCAAACTGGACTTTTCGGAGAGGGAGTCGCTTGACACATCATGCTTTAGCAAACATGAATGAAGAAGATTGCACTGGTTGTTGAAATTTCTCGACTTTGCAGACAGTGCATCATATGACCCCTTAGATACTGTTAGAAGAAAACATTTCAAAGCACAGCCGATTGTGGAACAGCTGAGACACGCATTCGGATCAGACTGTGCGCCAAATACAGACATTAATATTGACGAATCGCTGTTTTCCTGAAAAAAACGTTTCGGATGTCGGAAATTAATGCCGTCAAAGCGTATCAGATTGAGCGTCACTTTATTTTAATTGTTTGGAAGCTTTTCCACTTTATTGTTTATACTGGAAAGTACACAGCTCCATTAAACTTTGGTTCATAAATTAAAATAGACGAAGAAATGTCTCATCAGTGAGCAAGACACGTGGTGTGACTAAGCCAGCCTGCACTACCGGAAATTACCCACTGAGGCAGAGGTACGCGCGTAAAATACTCACTTTTTTAGACTCCTTTCTGTTAGTCATTTGGATTTGAGTTCATGAAAATCGATATTCTACCTGTATGTAGTCCGTGTAGTTGTCGGCAGCTCAACGGCAACTTCTGGCAGCTGATTTTAGGAGGTGACCAACCATCGTACTTCGGTTTTTCGGGTCACGTTTTGATGTGGAAAATTTCAGTGAATAATCGTGTGTTGTCGTTTCGAACTAGGTGCCCCCAAAATTTCAGACATATTTTCCATCCAAAAGTCTTCTACAATATCTATTGTTCCAATTTCTCGAGGACACTGACACTGATTGTTAATGGTAATGTCTGAACTGCGTAGAGTGCTTCTGAAAGAAGGACTGTTTTTTATGGCGACGTTTGGCGTTGGTTGAAAGGAGTTTCTTGTTATAGATATTCCAGAGACTATGTACGCTTTACGCAGTTTTTCTGTGTGGATGTTATTGTTTGCTCCGTCACTGTCAGTCTTGCCGATGAGTGTTTAACATGCTGCATGCCAAGTCTGTGTGGTTGGAGTTCATGTATTGTGTATTCTCCTAAAATATTTGGTGTCTTTTTTTGTAAAAATTCAAGAAGAAAATGCTGCTCGATGTGTATCCGTTGTCGATAAGTTGTCGAATGCTAAACAATTTCAATGATGCGCATATGTCTAAGAAATTTACTCGCTTTCCTCGGGTTTCCGTTTTCAGTGTACGTCGCACGTATTGCGAATTTTAATTCGTTGGTCTTGGGATGTTTCGTAACAGTTCTTTTTCGTGCTTATTTGTAATCTATGGTAACGTGGACAAGTGTCAGATTACAATACTAAACGGCTTGGGTTCTATGCGTAGTCGATCCCAGTGTTTCTTTGTGTCACTTATTGTTTGTTTCACAATAAAGAAACGTCTAGTAAAATCATATAGCGTTAAAATAAATATTCAGGCTGATGATAACATCACCTTTTTTGTTAGTGTTTTAGACCAAAATACATGTGATAGAATTACAGTATTTATTGCAGCATTCTTTTTAGGCTCTTAACTCTTCGATATAATGTTCGTGGATTCGCGGTGGTTCTGCTACTTCGCTTACGTATAGACGTGCATGAAGTGCTCTGAAATGATATACTGCTACTTACTTAATGCGCTGGTGTCTCTCCGTGCGGTAGTTACAAGAAATTCGCGCGAAGTTGTGCGAAGTATAACGTTTCTGTAAAACAAATGACAAGCGGCACTTGAATCAGATGGCACCACAGTGCTACTATCCACATCGGTTACACCGGTCAGAGCCGGCCGAAGTGGCCGCGCGGTTCTGGCGCTGCAGTCTGTAGCCGCGAGACCGCTACGGTCGCAGGTTCGAATCCTGCCTCGGGCATGGATGTGTGTGATGTCCTTAGGTTAGTTAGATTTAACTAGTTCTAAGTTCTAGGGGACTAATGACCTCAGCAGTGGAGTCCCATAGTGCTCAGAGCCATTTGAACCATTTGAACACCGGTCAGAGCGCAATGTGCAGCTGAGATGTAGGAAGAAGTGTCATGCACAGCGTGTCATTTAAATATCATAGCTTTGTTTATAAAGCAGCTTGCATTAGCATCCACAATGAAAACAGCTTACTTTTCTTACCGTGTGAGTTTTGGAAATGCGACGTAATGTTTACTATAGTTTTGCGGATGTATTTATTTTAAATTACAGCAGCATAGACAAGGCGCGTTGCTTGATTACCTGAATGTGCTCTTTCTTTCCGTGCATCTTATCTCTAAGTGGACTGGCCAAGTTCTAGTATTTGACAGTTTCGTATTTGGTAATGCGTAAAATTTTTACTTGATTCACAAATACAACTAAAGCAGAGTAGAACCATTATGAAACAGGAGGTGGAATACATAACGTAGTTGACGATAGTTTCGAGACATCTTCCTATTCGTACCAAATTGAGAATCTTAAGAAGTGACATGAGGCCATGTTGCACTACAAGAGACACTCTGCATCACCACGCTTCTTGAAAGTTGTTGTGTCTAGACAAGACAGTCGAGACACGAGGCGAGGAAGCCGAAAGGGCACGCGTCAGCTCACGCAGGCTAGTTTAGGTCTGAAACAGGAGACGTAATGAATGCTATAAAGAAAAGTACGTAGCTGCGGAAATACTTAACTTTTATCCATCCTTGTGGTACATCGCTCTTGACGATACAAGTGAGACTCTTAAGATACATGCAATGTTACAAATGGCGCCTTGCTAGGTCGTAGCCATGGACATAGCTGAAGGCTATTCTAACTGTCTCTCGGCAAATGAGAGAAAAGCTTCGTCAGTGTAGTCGCTAGCAAAGTCGTCGTACAACTGGGGCGAGTGCTAGTCAGTCTCTCGAGACCTGCCGTGTGGTGGCGCTCGGTCTGCGATCGTGACAGTGGCGACACGCGGGTCCGACATGTACTAATGGACCGCGGCCGATTTAAGCTACCACCTAGCAAGTGTGGTGTCTGGCGGTGACACCACAAAAGTTATTATCGTTTTGAGCATTTGTTCTTGCTAATAGTGTTTCAATTATTTACTTCGAAATTTCTGTTTAGACTTATCTATGTATAGGGGCAAAATTAATTGAGAACCAGTAATTCAACACGTGTGGCGAAATTATTTAGTTTATTACGTCACATTGCTAAGAAACTGCACATCCATTTGTAAACGAGCAACGATGATGTAACTCTCCAAAACATTTTACAAGTTATCAGGATCTGCAACAAACTACTGGCAATAAAAAAATCTGTTTCAAATAAATTTCTGATTACTGGTTGAGGCAAGAAGGCCATTACTATGCGCTAAAATTGAATATTTGGCATTTCGTTTTGGGTTCGAATCTCGACAGCGGTAGTAGGTAAAATGACGTGAAATCTACATTTCCATTCGTGAAAGAAGTGGCCTACAAAATATTCATTGGATCGATTCTTGAATACTGATCGTTCGTGTAGGACCTAACCTGGTACTGTTGGATTAATAGAAGAGAGGGAGAAGATCTAAGGAAAAGAAGCGCGTTTCGTCACGGGTTCGTTTTGCAGGCGCAGGAGCGTAAGGGAGATGTTGAGCTAACTCCTGTGGCAGCAGCCACAAAGTGAAACGCTGTGCATCGCGGAGAGATTAAGAGACCACGCGTTCCGAGAGGAGGCAAGCGACGTCTTATTCCCTGCCACACGCGTCTCGCGAAATAATCACGTCGAGGAAAATCGGAGAAATTATAGCGCAAACGGAGGCATACCAAGAGTAGCACTCCATTCGCGAATGGAACGGGAAAGGAGAGAAATCCGTTAGGTACCCATAACACCCTCCACCATACGCCATAGGGTTGCTTGCAGAGTATAGATTAGACATGTAAATATAACTGAAGTGAAAATCTGAAATGCTGTGTAAAAGAGGGATGAAACAAACAGAAATCATAGAATGACAAAATTGTAGAGTGCACTTGTTAAACGACGCGGCAAAAATAATAAGCACGCCGTTAGACGGGGAATTCGTGCCAAGTGACATGTTTCAACCGAATACATGACCATTGTTCTAGCTTTACTCCCAACAGGTAATTTTATTGATGACAGATATTGGATAACAGAGTCTTATAAATATGTGTAGGCTGCGCTGATGTTCGAAACATTATTCTAGAATTTTCATGTAAATAAAAAATACCAAAAATATATTTTTCTTTCATGCAAGAAAAAACTAAAGTTTCTTGTAGTTCCATAATATTTAAGAACTATGCACTCGGCATTTCCCCTTTATTGGTCTCGTCTTTTTCGGATCACTGAAATGATGAAGCCTGCTGTATTTTAGCTAACGAATCCTGAAGTAAAAGCTGTAGTAGCGATCAGTTCCTTGCAATTTTTTCGGATGGCAGCAACTGAATTTGACAGATATCTTTGATTCGTTGGAAGAGAAGCGGGGTTCCGAAAGCGCAGTGTCTAGTCGTAATGTACATTCACTAATCTTATTCTTTTTTATCACAAGTGATATTTACTTAAATGAACTTATGTTTTGGGGTGGCTCTGAGCGCTATGGGACTTAACTGCTGTGGTCATCAGTACCGAAGAACTTAGAACTAGTTAAACCTAACTAACCTACGGACGTCACACACATCCATGCCCGAGGCAGGATTCGAACCTGCGACCGTAGCGGTCGCGCGTTTCCAGACTGTAGTGCCTAGAACCGCTCGGCCACTACGGCCGGCCTTCTTCTTCTTCTTCTTCCAGTTCTTCATATCTGACCTCTGTATGACCAAAAGTTGTCCTTTATGGATCAGGTCTTCCTCTTCTGCTTCCGAAACCTTCTGATCCTATCTCTTCTTCTTACCCCTATTCTTCAGAGGTCTTCAGTACCCTCTTCTTCTTCTTGTCAGCTCCACTGGTGATTCTCCAACATTTTCCTGCACTCTTTTGTCGTTGATCTTTCGCATATTGGTCGGCGTATACTTCTTTTCTAATTTCACTTCTCTTCCACCTTGATCCTTAAAATGGTTCAAATGGCTCTGAGCACTATGGGACTCAACTGCTGAGGTCATTAGTCCCCTAGAACTTAGAACTAGTTAAACCTAACTAACCTAAGGACATCACAAACATCCATGCCCGAGGCAGGATTCGAACCTGCGACCGTAGCGGTCTTGCGGTTCCAGGCTGCAGCGCCTTTAACCGCACGGCCACTTCGGCCGGCGCCTTGATCCTTACCTCAAATCAAGTCTTCCTGCATCCAACAGTCCACTTAGTTCTTGTATTTCCTATTGTCTTATCCGTTGTCTCTTACACTTTTGGTCTTTCTGCCCATGTTTATCCCGATCACATGTGCCGAAAATCTAATCCTTTTCAGCCTGATTTCTCCTGATATTGTTCGCTTTCACCGGTACCGTTCATCCTTAGGCCTTCGCATCCATATTTCACCGCTTCCTTTAGTGCCCAGTATTTTTTTTCTCTAGTTTTTGCGCACCATGTGTTATTAGTGTTATCGTCTGAGCCACATATACTACTGAATTTCTCACCATTTTATTGTAATCACTGAACTTTATGTCTGTAGATGTAAGTATTGTATTGTAGACTTCTCTATTCATACAGAAAGCTGATCACATCTTCTTCGTTCCCTCTATTATCCTCTCACTGCTCCTGTTTCTTCCTGTCGTATGTTCCCCTAGGCATTTAAATTTGCCCACATTTTGAGCGGTGCCCTCTGACGTTTTCCTATCTCCAGTGGTATTCTGTGTCTTCGTCTTGTTGCTGCAGGCAGTCCTCAATCCTACCCTTCTGGCTATCCTACTTAGGTTGTTGGGTTGTTTCTTTTGTGCATTTTTACTATCTCTATGTCGTTCGCAGAAACTAGTCAGTTCACTAGGGCCCTATTGTCCTTTCTTTCCCCCACGTGCCTCTTCGGTACTCGCATTTCGTTCTTTATTACTCTCTACTAACTGACCTTATTCTTGCACTTGCTTTCCTGTCCGGCAGGATCTCCGTCATCAGTACTCGCATTTAGTGAAGTCTCTGAGATATCGGTGGTAAAGCGAACGGCATTGTGAACACTGTGTCTATTTTCGCAGGAATGGAGCAGTCTGTATTCACTGGAGCGGGCGGAAGGCGCGCAGGAGTTGAGCGACACGTGCAGCGCCCACATGCGGCTGTACACGCAGAACCTGCGCAACGGAACCTTCTGGGCGCAGTACAGTGAGTACAAATAGTTATCCTGACATTACAAAACTGTACTTCTTACCTGAGGACCTATGGAATACCGCCGCATACGTGCGATCGACTGCAATCGCGTATTTACTATCAGAATTTTCACAGTGCGTTATACACTGAATAGGCAGAGCCAAAGAAACTGCTACACCTGCCTAATATCGCGTAGCGCCCCCGCGAGCACACGGAAATGCCGGAACACGATGTGGCGTGGACTCGACTCATATCTGAAGTAGTGTTGGAGGGAATTCACACCATGAATCCTGCAGGGCTGTCTATAAATTCGTAAGAGTACGAGGGGGTGAGGGTCTCTTCTGAACAGCAAGTTGCAAGGCATCCCAGATATGCTGAATAATGTTTGTGTCTAGGGAGTTTGGTGGCCAGCGGAGGTGTTTAAATTCAGAAGAGTGTTCCTGAAGCTACTGTGTAGCAATTCTGGACGTGTGGGATATAGCATTGTCCTGCTGGAATTGCCAGAGTCGGTCGGAATGCATAACGGAAATGAATGGCTGCAGGTGACAGGATGCTTACGTACGTGCCACTTGTCAGAGTCGTATCTAGACGTACCAGGGGTTCCATAACACTGCACACCAGTAAGAGTCTCCACCAGCTTGAACAGTCCCCTGCTGACATGTAGAGTCCATGGATTCATGAGGTTGTCTCCATACCCATACACGTCCACCCGCTCTAAACAATTTGAAATGAGACTCGTTCGATCAGGCAACATGTTTCCATCATCAACATTTAATGTCGGTGTTGACGGGCCCAGGCGAGACATAAAGCTTTGTCTCGGAGCAGTTATCAACGGTACACGAGTGGGCCCTCGGCTCCGAAAGCCCACATCGATGATGTTTCGTTGAATGTTTCGCACGCTCACACTTGTTGAGGGCCCAGCACTGAAGTCTACAGCAATTTGCAGAAGAGTTGCGATTCTGTCGCGTTGAACGATTGTCTTCACTTGTCGTTAATCCTATTTTAGCAGGATCTTTATCCGGCGGCAGCGATGTCGGAGATTTGATGTTTTGCCGGATTCCTGATATTCACGGTACACTCGTGAAATGGTCGTACCGGAAAATCTCCACTTCATCGCTACCTCGGAGATGCTGTGTCCATCGCTCTTGCGCCGACTATAACACCACGTTCAAACTCGCTTAAATCTTGATAACCAGCCATTGCAGCAGCAGTAACCGATCTAACAAGTGCGCCAGACACTTATCTTATATAGGCGTTACCGACCGTAGCGTCGTATTTTGCCTGTTTACGTATCTCTGTATTTGAATACGCATGCCAATACCAGTTTCTTTTGCTTTTCAGTGTAATTGACGGGTAGTGATCCAGTAAAACCGAACTTACTTCTGGTTCTCTAAAGCAGTGTGATAAGCCCTTTGAAGTTCATGATCTACAGGGTACACTCATGCGGTGGCGCTGGAGTCTGCGCGCTCTTCGAATAATGGAGTTGGATGACATTTTCACTACGAGTATTTGGGCGACGGGGGGTGGAGAGGTAAAAAGGATGGAAAATGAGGGTTTACACTCCCGTAGACCTCGAGGACATTAGAGACGGACCACAAGCTCCGAATATTACGAGGACGGGGAAGGAACTTGGCCGTGCCCTTTGAAAGCAATCATCTAGGCATTTGCCTGGAGCGGTTTAGGGAAATCACGGAGGAGATGTTGTGGTCTAATGATCCTGGTCACCAGTCTTTGCGCCAAGGTTCTGGATTCAGTTCAAAATCTCTCCGCTGTGTCTCATGAATTGAGGGCATGTGACACTGTTAAATGGTGAATCGTCCGTCGGATGGGGATGTGAAGCTCGGCGGCCTACCTGGTACTATTCCAGAGGAGTAGGCCCTGAGCCAGCACCACGTTTTACCTTCTCCATACTCTCGTCATCGTCGTACAACACATACATAACGCTACACTACACGCGTCTTCATTACACTTACCTACATTCCTAAAATACAACCGCAACACAACTCTTACAAAACCTCAAGGAAACTGACCAGAGTGCGCGAAGGAAGAACATTCTTCCCGGCAGGTAGATGAACCCACCCCGTGAAATTTTCCAGCCAACAATGCCATACGACATTTACATCTTTAGCGAAAAGTCACACAGGTGAAAATATACGATAATAGCATAAAAAACTACCGGTAGACGTGGGTCCGCCAACAAGCCGTTTGGAAGATAATTGCTGATATGTGGTTATGAGCCGCCACTGACTTTAGTATGATATATTGTTCTGGTTAGTGCAGATATATTTGAAATGTGAACTTTTCGTTTAATTCATCCAGCTGGACTCGAATTTCAGCCACGTCCCTCTGGCTGGCGAATGTGATAGATGTATGAAAACGCACTGTAAATTAATGCATCCGAATTTTTTATCGAAAATTCTTAAAGATTTTTAAGTAAAAACTGAAAACTAAACTCCATCCAAACAGGCCTTGGAAGGCTCAACGGTACCGACCGGCCGCCGTGTCATCCTCACCCCACAGGCGTCACTGGATGAGGATATGGAGGGGCGTGTGGTCAGCACACCGCTCACCCGACCATATGTCGGTTTACGAGACCGGAGCCGCTACTTCTCGATCAAGCAGTTCCTCAGTTTGCCTCACAGGGGCTGAGTGCACCCCGCTTGCCAACAGCGCTCGGCAAACCGGATGGTCACCCATCCAAGTGCTAGTCCAGCCCGACAGCGCTTAACTTCGGTGATCTGACGGCAACTGGTGTGACCACTGCGGCAAGGCCGTTGGCACTTTTTAAGTAAAACAAGTGTTATTAACATTCCACATATTTATTCTTCATGTCTACACATTTATTCCTCATCATAGTCACGAACATATTTCTCCCAACGACAGACTGGTTTGTTGATACCATCACTGTAGAATGTTTGACTTTTTGACGGTGCCACAACCTCACCTCCACTTGCTCCACTTCATCACTATCAAAGGAAAGTCCTCTAAAGTGTCCTTTAAGTTTTGGAAACAAACGAAAATCGGATGGGGCCAAGTCGGGACTGTATGGAGGATTATCGATGACGGTGAACCCAAGACGACGGATTGCTGCAGATGTCGCAGCGCACGTGTGGTCTGGCAGTGCCATGCTGAAGGAGAGGGTGCTCCCTGTGTTGGACGAACTCTTCGAATTCCAAACTCGATTACAGTACGCTGTTTCTCAAGCACCGACATAGTTTCGTTACACACTGCCATGTTACGCGCTACAATTGGGACCCTTCTAGTAGCAGCGGGCTGCAAATATGTAGAGATGAAGAATAAAACTACAATTGGGAGCCCTCTAGTGACAGAGAGCTGTAAATATATAGAGATGAAGAATAAAGATGTAGAGTTTTAATAACTTCATATTTTATTTAAAGAGCTTTAAGAGTTTTTCACATAACAAATTCGGCAACGTTACTTTTCAGCATGCCCTCGTAGACTGTTTGCAGATAATGCTGTCCTTTATCGTCTAGTGACCTCAGCAGAAAATAAAAACAAATTAAAAATGGCGTTGAGGAGATATCTGTGTTGTTCGAAAAGTGACAATAGATCTTGAACAATAAATGTAACGACACAAATTTAGAGGTTGCAGATTTAACTTAACACCTGCGTATGACAGTCACGAACAACTTACGTTTGAAAGATCACGAAGAAAATGTTGTTTGAAAGGCAGAGTACAGACTGCGTTTTACTGGCAGAACACTCAGAAACTGCAAAAATCTACTAAAGAAATTTTTTACACTACGTTAGTCACTTATCTTTTAGAATGCTATTGCACAGTATGGGATTCTTACCAGACAGGATTGACAGAAGACATCGAATACGTCATAGGAGGGTATATGAAGTCTTTACGGGTTGTCAGCCGAGTAGCATCGTCGTCTCGTAGCAAGACGACGATGCCACTCGGCTGACAACCCGTTAAGACTTCATATATGAAATTCGCCGAAAAAGCCTGCACTCGCATATGTCATAGGAGGGTGTCTCGTTTTTTGTTATCACGAAACAGAAGAGAATTGGGACGACACTCATTAAAACCAACCAGTTTTTTTATCGCGGGGTAATCTTTTCAAGAAATGTCAATATACAACTTTCTCCTCCGAATAACAAACTATTTTGTTGCCTGTTACTTACACAGGGACGAACGAAATGGGAGAAATCATAGCTCGTTCGGAAAGATTTAGGTGTTAATTTTTTACATACTTAATTCGAGAGTGGAACATTAGAGACGTGTTTTTAAAATGGCTTCTTCTACCTTCTGCCAAGCACTTAATTGTAAATTCAAGAATAATGTTGCTGCTGTAGGTTATCAAAATGACAGTGGATAGACACCTGTAACTCACTTTGAGGATAACTGATCATTTTGTTTTTTGTGCGGTGTGTGGCTTCTATCAAACTTTTCGTCTTCAAATTATTTCCATACGCTATTTCTACACCTGTTGATTTATTGTGGTGACTCCCTGAAGCCCTGTGACCAGCTAGTGTCCAAACAAGAAGTGGCCGGTCCAGAGTTTGGCTGGTAAAGGGAAATGATACCATGATAATTACTCATCAGATTCTTCGCTAGTACCCTGCGAAAAATTCCAAAGTTCTCCTCAGAGTCTTCGTTCAGTGACATTGCTGATGGTTTGTCGGCTAGGAGCCTTAAGCTTGAGTACACCTTAGTATTTTCCGAAAGGGTCCTCTGATAAGGCCCCGCCTGATATCCTCTTCCGGTCTGAAGGAGGAAGAGCAAATAAGGATTTAACGTCCCGTCGACGACAACGTCATTAGAGAAGGAGCACATGGCGATGCCGGATCCTAGACTGACGGCTTAAGTGACGGTAGGATGATTTCTTGAAAATGGAGCTACGGTCCGGAAACTAATAGCAAAATGGTTCAAATGGCTCTGAGCACTATGGGACTTAACATCTATGGTCATCAGTCCCCTAGAACTTAGAACTACTTAAACCTAACTAACCTAAGGACAGCACACAACACCCAGTCATCACGAGGCAGAGAAAATCCCTGACCCCGCCGGGAATCGAAACCAGGAACCAGGGCGTGGGAAGCGAGAACGCTACCGCACGACCACGAGCTGCGGACAACTAATGGCAAGAAATAATGATAAAAGAAATAAATAAAACAGTGTAATTGTGGGAAGTCTGCTTCCAAAACAAATACTTCATTAGCTACTCACAGACAGTAAAATTCTTCTTGAAAAATAATAGAGAAGTTCACGAAAAAAAAGTTATAAGCAAGATTATCTTTTTGTGTCCATCCGATTGTGAATACCGTGTTGCTATTCTCGCTAGCTCCAACACAAGATCAGGCTACAGACACGCGTTTCGGAAAACGTAAAACGTCCTGCCAATTCGACGAGCTTAATAACCTCGAAACCTGAGATCTTCATATTAGTAATGCATCCAGTTACAAATGACAGAGGGATTAGTCGCGGTAGAGCTGTGTCTGTATTTGTATCGGGAATACTTTGAGCGTTCTGTCAATCTACGATTATCTTGTCCCATCTCCAAAATTAACAACAAATTGTTACGTTTCTCAGCACAGCTGACAAAGTCGAGTCCCTCGGCCTGACACATAAGCGATCCCAACACCGCCTTATCCTTTTGAAGTTCCGATACAGCCTTGCTGGCTGTTTAACGAACGGTGAATGCCGTAGCCGATTCTACGTCTGCATACATATCCCGCTAGCTATAATACGTCGTATCTGCAGCATAGAGATAGTGCTTCTTTTTAATTAACTGCGGTGACTTTCAGTTTCACCTATAAAATTATCATTTGCTTCGTGAAGCAGTTGAGACGTGAATTCCGAAGACGTAACAGAAGTCTAGAAATATGATGCAATATTTAACTTGTGTAGATGTTCATTTCGCCAGACGTGTCTTACCCTACATCTAAGAAAGATTATCAGTGACAGGAACGGTGTAAAAGGCTAATACGAGGTGGTTCGACGAGGAGCTCGATGGAAATACCGGAATACAGTGCCTATCAGAGCTGTTGAGTCGTGGTTTGTAAGTCGCGCAGATATATTTGTATGGGCCTGCGCATATTCGAGCAAGTACCTCCTAAGAAGTGTAAATCCCTCGGGGATATATTATATGCAGTCTTTGGTGAAAAAAAGTACGTTCACATCTCTGAAACAATGCACTTCTAATTATTTATAAACTGTGCTGCCAAGTGTACTAATATTCTCCATTGTATGTACATTATGTGATCAAAAGTATCCGGACACCTCCAAAAACGTACGTTTTTCATATTAGGTGCATTGTGCTGCCACCTACTGCCAGGTACTCCATATCAGAGACCTCAGTAGTCATTAGACATCGTGAGAGAGCAGAATGGGGCGCTCCGCGGAACTAACGCACTTCGAACGTGGTCAGGTGATGGGGTGTCACTTGTGTCATACGTCTGTACGAGGCATTTCCACACTCCTAAACGCTCCTAGATCCACTGTTTCCGATGTGACAGTGAAGTGGAAACGTGAAGGGACACGTACAGCACAAAAGCGTACAGGCCAACCTCGTCTGTTGACTGACAGAGACCTCCGACAGTTGAAGAGGGTCGTAATGTGTAATAGGCAGACATCTATCCAGACCGTCATACAGGAATTCCAAACTGCCTCAGGATGCACTGTAAATACTATGACAGTTAGGCGGGAGGTGAGAAAAGTTAGATTTCGTTGTCGAGCGGCTGCTCTTAAGCCGCACATCACGCCGGTAAATGCCAAACGACGCCTCGCTTGATGTTAAGAGCATAAATATTGTGCGACTTAACAGAGGAAAAACGTTGTGTGGAGTGACGAATCACGGTACACAATGTGGCGATCCGATGGCAGGGTGTGGGTATGGTGTGAGTATGGCGAATGCCCGGTGAACTTCATCTGCCAGCGTGTGTAGTGTGCGACTTAACAGAAGAAAAACGTTATGTGGAGTGACGAATCACGGTACACAATGTGGCGATCCGATGGCAGGGTGTGGGTATGGTGTGGGTATGGCGAATGCCCGGTGAACTTCATCTGCCAGCGTGTGTAGTGCCAACAGTAAAATTCGGAGGCGGTGGTGTTATGGTGTGGTCGTGTTTTTCATGGAGGGGGCTTGCACCCCTAGTTGTTTTGCGTGCTACTATCACAGCAAAGTCCTACGTTGATGTTTTAAGCACCTTCTTTCTTCCCACTGTTGAAGTGCAATTCGGGAATGGCGATTGCATCTTTCAACACGATCGAGCATCTGTTCATAATGCACGGCCTATGGCGGAGTGGTTACACGACAATAACATCCCTGTAATGGAATGGCCTGCACAGAGTCCTGATCTGAATCCTACAGTACACCTTTGGGATGTTTTGGAATGCCGACTTCGTGCCAGGCCTCACCGACCAACATCAATACCTCTCCTCAGTGCGGCACTCCGTGAAGAATGGGCTGCCATTCCCCAAGAAATCTTCCAGCACCTGATTGAACGTATGCCTGCGAGAGTGGAAGGTGTCGTCAAGGCTAAGGGTGGGCCAACACCATACTGAATTCCAGCATTACCGATGGAGAGCGCCACGAACTTGTAAGTCATTTTCAGCCAGGTGTCCGGATGCTTTTGATCACATAATGTATCTTCGTTTCAGTTGTAGCGTTTGCGGAAACGTACCTGCATATTTTGATATTGCTTCATTTGTAGCTTCAAAAAAAGGCCAGTAGAACTGTTCTGTGACTGCTGTTTGTATTCCATCCGCACACATCATAGTGCGATGTCACAGTGATATAGACGATAATACTTCCCTTTGTGGAAGGGATACACCATCGGATACCGCTAGCACCGCCGACTGCATCAGCGAAGGTCTTCTTGGACCAAGAAAGGTGAAGAGCAAGCTTCTCGTTCAAATGTCAGGATAGCGAGCACTTCGGTGAAGGGAAGCTTGTTCAGAAATGACTTGTGGCTTTCTGCCAGGAACAGTCCCGGTGTTTCCTGGAAGTTGTTGGAAAAAACCGCAGATAAGCTCCATCATGACTGAGTCAGGACTCAAGACAAAGTATATCAGGCAACTACCCAGTGTTTATCACTTTTCAACTCACTTTTCTCGATGGCTATGGCTGTTTTGTAATTCGTGTCTCGAAACATCCCGACGTGTGAGATTTCGGCCAGAGATACTCCGAAATTTCAAAAGCTTTCCATATTGGTGCAGACAGAGAAAGGGAGATTAAGGTTTTATGTTCCGTCGACTACGAGGTCGTTAGACACGGAGGAAAAAATGGGAGCGGAGAAAGAAATCGGCCATGTATTTTTCAGTAGAACCGTCCCAGAATTTTTTAAGCTATGCAGGGAGACCACGGGAAACCTTGGATGACCTAACGGAGAACTGAATCCCAGTCCAGCCGAATGCGAGTCGCCTGTGCCACATTGCTTTGTTATGTTAGGGCAAGCGATACTACTCTATAAAATAGCATTTCACTAATGTTTTGTTTGTGGTCTTCAATCCAGAGACTGGTTTGATGCAGCTCTCCATGTTACTCTATCCTGTGCAAGCTTCTTCATCTCCCAGTATCTACTGCAACCTACATCCTTCTGAATCTGTTTAGTGTATTCATCTCTTGGTCTACCTCTACGATTTTTACCCTCCACGCTGCCCTCTAGTACTAAATTGGTGATCCCTTGATACCTCAGAATATGTCCTACCAACCGATCCCTTCTTCTAGTCAAGTTGTGCCACAAAATTCTCTTCTCCCCAATTCTGTTCAATACCTCCTCATTAGTTATGTGATCTACCCATCTAATCTTCAGCATTCTTCTGTATCACCACATTTCGAAAGCTTCTATTCTCTTCTTGTCTAAAGTATATATCGTCCACGTTTCACTTCCATATATGGCTACACTCCATACAAATACTTTCAGAAACGACGTCCTGACACTTAAATCTATACTCGATGTTAACAAATTTCTCTTCTTCAGAAACGCTTTCCTTGCCATTGCCAGTCTACATTTTATATCCTCTCTACTTCGACCGTCGTCAGTTATTTTGCTCCTCAAATAGCAAAACTCCTTTACTACTTTAAGCGTCTCATTTCCTAATCTAATTCCGGCAGCATCACCCGATTTAATTTGACTACATTCCATTATCCTCGTTTTGCTTTTGTTGATGTTCATCTCATATCCTCCTTTCAGGACACTGTCCATTCCGTTCAACTGCTCTTCCAGGTCCTTTGCTGTCTCTGACAGAATTACAATGTCATCGGCGAACCGCGATAAAAATTTTGTTACTACTTAGAATGAGAGGCTGCTGAAATGTTTTGTGTTAGAAGGAATATGGGCGGTACAGCAAGTGAGCTGCTGGCTCAGTTACGCTTGTGATGGTTAGAGTTGGCTATCGCTCATTCTGTCATAGTAAAGGACATAATGTCCTGAGAAAACCGTACCACTGCTGGTATACTGAAAGAGGACTTCATCTGGTTCAGTATATTTATTTCTCGAGTACGGTTTTTGGCCTGATAAATAAATCATCTTCAGATTTAAAACTAGTGCCGCAAGGTTTGTATAAAAGAATGAGGGTGTAGCATTAAACTACAATTTTGGACAAACTGTTCATTGCTACCTGTAACACCTCCGTTTTTATCCTGACCTGATCTGATAGAATAGCAGCCCAATATTTATTATTAACATGACCATGAACCTAATGGGGCTGGTAATCGGAATTGACTGCTACGGAAGTTGTTACTTTCCAGTTCATTCTGTTCAATACTATAATACTGAACGTATGGTAATAAGGAACACCAACACAGTTTTACTGATTATGAACTTATATTCTTCTCAGAATACAAGAAGGAGACAGCCACTGCGTTCGTCATACATATCTAATTACGGCTAATCTCAGCACAGGCTTTCTTCATTTGCCATTATCGTCACACGCTAATCCATCACTGCATCCAACACTGCAATCCAAGGTTAGGCCGGCGCGGTAGACGCGAATCTAAATATCGGCACTAGTAACGTCACTGATCACTTTTGCAAAGATACTTCATCACTTTCCCGGTATTCATTTATTATTTAGGGATCTAACCACGGCGATGGTGACACCCTTCTCGGTTAAAAACCCTGTATTCCAATAATGGCCTCCACACACACACCATTCCCGCCAACCACTCTGGCGCATCTCGACACTCGCTCTCTCAACACGTCGCAATCGATTTTTCCGCCCTATCGACCTGTGCCGAGTGCAAAGTTATAGTAAGGGCCTACGGACCCCTTACAAACCTGACTTTAAGATATTAAATTGGTAATTAAAAAAGTGTAGTGATCCAGACGGAGTTTTCATTCATCTTTCTTTCTGCCCGTATAGAATGGTAGATTTAATTCTTTTCATGTTCACGACAATAAATTTCATAGCCATCAGGGAGAACAGTCGTTCTCCATCTTGAAAGACAAAGAGAAGAAACTGTTCGTATGGTTTGGTAAGAGATGCTGTCACTATCCCGACACCTTTGTGGCGTTGCCCTAGGGGAAATCCGAAACGTCTCATCATCAGCTGGATGTCGCAACGCCCGCGCTGCGTCACGCCATTGATTTCACAATGGAGGCTGCTCGTTCCGGCGCAGACAGCCACAGACACAGACACAGACACGCACGCGGGTCCGGAGGCTGGGCAGGGCAGGCCAGGGATGGCCGCAGCTGTGTCTCTATTTGGCGAAGCCGCCTCGGATTTCTCTCCCGGCCAAACTGGCTTATGGCCACTTGCTTTCCCTGTCGCACTTTAGTCAGCAAGGCGGAGAGAGTGGATGACAAATATCCGGCTTCTACTGGGCCGAAATTTTCTGTCCACGAAAGTGAGAACCAAATTCCGGGGCACGAGTAAACTTTACACTGGACGGTGTTTTACGCCCGCTGTTTCCTGAGAACTTTTATTTGTTTATCGTTATTGTTGGTACATTACTTACAAGGGAACCTCCCCATCGCACCCTCCTCAGATTTAGTTATAAGTTGGCACAGTGGATAGGCCTTGAAAAACTGAACACAGATCAATCGAGAAAACAGGAAGAAGTTGAGTGGAGCTATGAAAAAAATAAGCAAAATATACAAACTAAGTAGTCCATGCGCAAGATAGGCTACATCAAGGATAATGTAGCTCAGGAGCGCCGCGGTCCCGTGGATAGCGTGAGCAGCTGCGAAACGAGAGGTCTTTGGTTCAAGTCTTCCCTCGAGTGAAAAGTTTACTTTCTTTATTTTCGCAAAGTTATGATCTGTACTTTCGTCCATTGACGTCTCTGTTCACTGTAATAAGTTTAGTGTCTGTGTTTTGCGACCGCACTGCAAAACAGTGCGATTAGTAGACGACAGGACGTGCCTCTCCAATGGGAACCGAAAACATTTGATCGCAAGGTCATAGGTCAACCGATTCCTCCACAGGAAAACACGTCTGATATATTCTATACGACACTGGTGACGGCATGTGCGTCACATGACAGGAATATATTGTCCACCCACCTAACTAGTACACTTGGCGAATGGGTAAAAAGATTCCTCTACCTCGCCCGATTTAGGTTTTCTTGTGGATGTGATAACAACTACCAAAAAAGTGATGAAAATAAAAAATTAAACTTTTCACTCAAGGGAAGACTTGAACGAAGGATCTCTCGTTCCGCAGCTGCTCACGCTAACCATGAGACCACGGCGCTCCTGAGCTCATATTATCCTTGATGTTGCTTATGTTGAGCATGGACTACTCAGTTTGTATATTTAGATTTTTTTTAATAATTCCACACAAGTTCTTCCTGTTTTCTCGATTGATCTGTGTTCAGTTTTTCAAGGCTTATAACTAAATCTGAGGGGGGTGCGATGGGGAGGTTCCCTTGTTAGAAAACTGCTGTGGTCATTTTTGTACATTATATTTTTGAAACAAATTGTACAAAAATATACTTTATTGTTGTTTCTTGAAGTACCTGCGTTTATTTCTTTTATCAAAAATAAGGTATTTCTTTAACTGTTACAAAGTTACCCATTAAAACTGTCCTCCATCTAATATTGCAAAAGAAAACTCCAATAATAATGAAAGAGAACTAATAGTACTAAGAAGTGAGAGAGGGTGAATGGAAAGAAGAACAAAAATTTTAAAAAAAGAAGTTTGCTTTCATTATAAAAAATACGTGGAGCAGGTGACAAATACTACGACAGTTTTTGTATGATCTTGAGTATTCTCAGCCAGCTTCATTTTCGCGCTAGCTTCAGAAATCTCGTGGATCTGAAAACAAGTCGATGGTGTACCGGAATATTTCGCTTTTGATTACGTATAATGCATGTTAGGTTCTGGGTATCGCCGAGCGTCTAAGGCGCTGCAGTCGTGGACTGTGCGGCTGGTCCCGGCGGGGGTTCGAGTCCTCCCTCGGGCATGGGTGTGTGTGTTTGTCCTTAGGATAATTTAGGTTAAGTAGTGTGTAAGCTTGGGGACTGATGACCTTAGCAGTTAAGTCCCATAATATTTCACACACATTTGAACATTTTTTTTGTTCTGGGTATCCAGGCTCTCTTTCAGGCTCGACTTCGGTTCCGAAGACAGCATAGCTTCAGAAACGAAGACAAGTTGATGATTTACTAGATTTTCTTACGTTTGTTCTGTTTATTCTGGTACGTCACATCCTTCTGCACTGGGTATGCATTAACTGATTAGTATACTCTCTTTGCGCTGTCTGTGAGGGTATTGAGGCTATTGCGTTCAAGAAGCAAAATTTCTCCTCGTCTCGCTGTAGCCCATAGGAGAGGTGAGCGGAACCTGCATTCTCTGTTCTGTCAACAAGGACGGTTAAAATGGATATACCAGTAGGAGTTGGGCAGGTGTAACAATGGTTTAGCTCTCACAACGGAGTCGCTGTCTTCTTACGAAATGATGGAGTACAATTGTTGATAACATTAGAGTTTGACGCAATGATTATGTTTATTTTGCCATGCCGTCAGCAACGCGTATTACTTCCGCCAGACAAGAAAGGCCATTGCGTAGGTGATAGACGCTCCGATTAAAATGCTTAAAATGCCCATATGAGTCAAAACCAGAGGTTCTTTGGTGACCGCTTACTCGCCGTAGTGAGGACACTTACAGTCGGGGTCCGCCCATAGTTACTTAGTTATCGACCAAGTTAACACAGTAGCTAAAAGGCTAGACTCGTATATCGGAGGTGCGGATTTAGTCTATTTCTGGTCATCCGAATTTACATGTTCCGATGATTTTCCCTCAACAAGTGAGCCGCTGTGGTTCCATTGAATAGACCTTGGATGCTAATTTTCCACATCATATGCAGTTTAGGAAGTCCTCCGTCTCTAATGACATTGCTATCGAGGGGAGACTGCACTCAGACCTTTCGTTTTTTGGAGTTAGTATTAGAGAAATGTTATGATTATCTCAGTAAGCTTTAGAGAAGGACATCAGTTATGGCTCGGTTGCACGAAAAATATTATTATTATTGTTTTAAATCTTATGGGACTTAACCGCTAAGGTCATCAGTCCCTAAGCTTACACACTACTTAACCTAAACTATCCTAAGGACAAACACACACACCCATGCCCGAGGGAGGACTCGAACCTCCGCCGGGGCCGGCCGCACAGTCCATGACTGCAGCGCCATGGACCTCTCGGCTAATCCCGCGCGGCGAAAAATATTATTCACAGGCATAGTCACCAGTCACTACTAAACGCACTTTCCCAGTAAGAGGCTTCAGGGACTGTTCGACTAAGACTGCTCCCTTACTGAAAAAATTTAATCTGGTCCGTGGCGACCCTATTATCTGTCAGTTCGATCTTCGTTGCCAACGGAGTGTTTCAGCTGCAGGCAAGAGCGGAACAGGACTCACTCAGCCTCATGAGAACAGCTAGCAGCTCCTCGAGAGAGGAGAAGCGATTTAAGGTAAAGCTCTGATGAACCCAAAGGTTGATTTGATCAGCACAGAGTTGTACTGCCCGTAGTCCTATTGGGAGAAGGAACAAAGATAATAGTTTCACGTCCCGTCGGCCGCACCGTTATCAGAGCCGAGCATAACATCGGATTACGAAAGGATGGGGAAGGAAATCGACAGTGTCCTTTTCAATAGAATCATCCAGGCTATTCCTAGTGGGAGTGGGTTGCCCTATCTTTACTCTGGCTTTTGAACTAACGTACTCAAATAGTTACAGAGGGTCCTGCAGTTTAGCGGGAGCTCTGAACTTCGGTACAAGTTGGACTTACGTATGCAAGTCATTGCTCGATATGAAAGAAGCGAGAAGTGACAGAAAAAAGCCATGACTCTTAAAAAATGATCTGTAGTCTCGCACTTACCCACTCAACCACGGAGCCAAAAAAGCGTTTATGCTTCGAAAATTGACATCAATTGGCGTAGGAATTCCGTACTCGCCCTTATCCCTCCAGTCCTGTGTTCTAATAAAACCGCAAGTATGAAGTGAATCGGCAGTCTGTGGCCAAATCAGTGTCCTAAAGTATGACAGCGCCACCATCTAACATGTGCGAAATGTTTCCCACTTTCAAATTCGTGATGCTAGTGGAGTTGTAGTAAAACTCATTGCACCTTGTTTTTATTTGTACTCTACCCCTTTCACATCCAATCTACTCAGAAAAAAATTTGCGCAAATTGAGATTACCCTAATTTTCAAATGCAATCCCGTAAATTACCGCTGAAAGAATCGAGTTAACAGACTGTGAAATGCTGTTTTGGTGGATACGGTAACAAATTCATTACCAGTTGGCTCCGATTAAATTTTGCATTCAAACACCATTTCACTGGAGGTACGAAAATATTTTTACAATACGATATTACAGTGCGTGTGTTAAGAAAAATGATGCAATGTTTCTTCGGATATGCAAACATGTCCTAAGCAACATTGCATTGTTTCTTCTTAGCAACACAGGCTCTGAAGTATAGTATTTAATCCGCCGATACCAGGCAGCGACTTTTAGGTAAAATATCCCCTCCCCCCACCTCTGTACGGGAATTACATAATGTGTGTAGGAGTATAGGTTGTGACGCAGTAACGACGACATATGGAAGTGGCCGTGAGTTGTGGACGGATAGCCAAATCCCGGCCTGGCACAAATTTTCACTGTTGTCATTCCCTTACGCAGCTGATGGTTACTGGTATTCGCAACTACGAATACATTTCATGCATGTTACCATTAGTTGGAAGGCAAGGGAAATCTGAGTTTAAGCAACATAGTGATGACGTGTTTAGAAATTCGGCAAGTGCCTATCGGAAAGGGAAAGGGGAGAGTATGCGAGGCTGCTTGATTAAGTGAAAGATTTTAGATCAAAAATGAAACATGAAAGCTGTAGGATTGCTGATTTCCAGCGAGAACGTCATTGTTTACTTTTACCAATGTTCGTCAAATAGCCTCTAGTTATTCTTGATGCAAGGTTAGATGGTAAGATTCTAATGTTCCATCGACGCTTAGGTCATTACAGACTAGGCGCTGGCTTGAACTAGAAAGTGACGGGTATGAAAATCGGCCGCCATCGCCTAGATACACCGTCCTGGTAAAAGAGAAGCGTGAACAGTTGTTGGATGGAAGACACCGAGGTGTAAGTTTAGCCGCCTTATGGGAAATGGTATTCTTCCTGGCCTGGCCTCTTTGCACGCACTGGTTGAGAGTTATGTATTAAGTGTATCTGCTGAGTGTAGGGGCGGTAGTCAATGTATACTTAATGTACTGTCATATTTGTGTTGCATGAAGATGGGAGAGGGTGAAAGCTGGTGCCAGTACATAGCTTATACATCCTAATAGCAATAAGCTCACCGCCGGACTTAACTACTCCATTAAACTGACGTATCAAATGGTTCAAATGGCTCTGAGCACTATGGGACTCAACTGCTGAGGTCATTAGTCCCCTAGAACTTAGAACTAGTTAAACCTAACTAACCTAAGGACATCACAAACATCCATGCCCGAGGCAGGATTCGAACCTGCGACCGTAGAAACTGACGTATCGCCATCAACAGTATCACATGCCATCACCTCATGACACACTACGGACAGGTCTGAAATTTAATCTGGGACACTGCGTTAACACAAAGTCTGGTCATCAGGAACTTTACGCCAACACCACTCCTCCTCTTGCAGCTCAAATACACTTTGCGAAAAGTTCTTCCACCACCAGAAGCGTAATTATTTATAGCCAAGGAAACGAAACCTGGGCTGCATTTGAAGTGGAACCGTCTCCTGGTCCTCCCACTTTGGAAACCAATTTTTTTAACTCTTGTGCCACCTCGTTCCATGATCTCGGACGGATTGGTTCAGAAACGTGGCGGGCCATTCTGTCTTCAGATCGTTCCGCAACTGAGCTGAGTTAGCTAGTCTCTGTGCGAATCTCGACAAAGCCAAGAAATGAAAAACGCAATCAGAATTTATCTTTTTTATTTAATCGTATGGCTAGGGCCCTCCGTCGGGGAGACCGTTCGCCGGGTGCCGGTCTTTCAATTTGATGCCACTTCGGCGACCTGCAGTCGATGAGGATGATAGGATGATGATGAGGACAGCACAACACCCACCCCCTGGGCGGAAAAAATTCCCCAACCCAGCCTGGAGCATTTCTTTTTCTTTCTTTTTTTTTCATTTTGTTCTTCATGGCTCGTTGTATTTGGTCGTAGCGGACGTCACATGACATCCGTTGAAGTTCGTTGTTGTTCCTTTTACTCTGTTTTTTTATTACAGAGCGTAGCTAACCCTCTGACCGAACACACTGGGCTGCCGTGCCGGGTTACCATTCAGCTACCGGGGGCGGACAGTATGTTATCTAATAATGCTAATTATTACTCTTCTCAGCAAAACTTGCTATAATACTGATGACCCACTTAATAAAAATCATCTTTAGATCTCTAAATCCGTCAGAAAAAACCTGAACACAGACTGACAGTATCAGGCACAAATAATGAGTATATACGAGAGCGTCGTGAAGCGTAAGGCCTCCGAATTATTTATGGGAAATGTCTTAACGCTTTTTAAATAAAAGAAATATTATTAACATTCTGCGTATTTATTTCTCAAGCTAGTCACCTTGGCAACGAGCACATTTCTTCCAACAAGAGAAGAGTTCATTGACACTGTCACTGTGGAATGTTTGACTTTATTGACAGAGCCACATCCTCGCCTCTGCTTGCACTGCTTCATCACCGTTGAAACAGATGAAAATCGGATGGGGCAAGTCGGGACTGCCGGCCGCGGTGGTCTAGCGGTTCTAGGCGCGCAGTCCGGAACCGCGCGACTGCTACGGTCGCAGATTCGAATCCTGCCTCGGGCATGGATGTGTGTGATGTCCTTAGGTTAGTTAGGTTTAAGTAGTTCTAAGTTCTAGGGGACTGATGACCACAGCAGTTGAGTCCCATAGTGCTCAGAGCCATTTGAACCAAGTCGGGACTGTATGGAGGATGATCGATGAGAGTAAACCCAAAGCGTCGGATTATTCCAGATGTCGCAGCGCTAGCGTGTGATCTGGGGCACTGTCATGCTGAAAGAAAGCGTGTCCCATATGCTGACGAACTCCTCGAATTCGAAACTCGATTACAGCACGCTGCTTCCCACGCGGCGACATAGTTACGTTAACCACTGCCACGTTACACACCACAATTCGGAGCCCTCTAGCTGCAGAGGGCAGCAAATATGTAGACATGAAGAACACAATCCTTATTGCCGTAGCTACGCGTCGTAAGCTCTGTGTATAGACTTGCTGTGTCAGTAGGACTGCTGTGCCCGCCTTAAGCTACACTTAAAAGGGGGGCTGGGGGATATGTTTGGCCACCAACAAGCGATAAAGCGATCATAGATAACAGCAAGTAAAAATGCAACGGTCTGGATTCTTAGGTGTAGCGTGGAGGGAGGCACATCACTCCATTTGACTTACCGTAGCATGTCTGTGTGCATTTCTTGCGACACGTTACTACGTTAATACTGATTGTAGGGATATTTCTTTCTTTTCTGTTTGATCCAAATTATTTGTAAACATCAACAAGAAAGAAAACTGTAGCAAGCCAGTTTCGCTTAATACTGATTGTAGGGATATTTCTTTCTTTTCTGTTTGATCCAAATTATTTGTAAACATCAACAAGAAAGAAAACTGTAGCTAGCCAGTTTCGCTTAATAGTGACGGGCTATGATTGGGATCTTTCGTCTTTTGTAGCGATGTCAAGATGATTCTTACCTGCTGAAACTGGCTTCAGGGTTGTTGTTATTTTTGAGATCAAGAATAACAATTAAATTGTTACAGTTCGGCTTTTTTAAATATTGAGGCGCTGACGAAACGTGCAGACATGCAGGTATTTTCTGAGGGATAAAGTGGGATCGATGTATAACGCTTAGTGGCACGGTGTTGGCTGATCGTGAGTGAAATGAGCGTATGGCATTATTGGCCGGGAGGCCCCATCCGGGGAAGTTCGACCGCCAAGTGCAAGTCTTATTTCAGTCGACGCCACATTTGGGCGACTTGCACGCCGGTGATGAGGATGAAATGATAACGAGGACAACACAACACCCAGACCACGGGCGTAGAAAATCTCCAACCCGGCTGGGAATCGAACCCGAGCTCGCTGCGTGGGAGGCAAGCACATTACTACGCAGCTAAGCAGGCGGACCGTGATTGGTGGCGCAAGGACGCAAGAGAACGCCAGATTGGCAGTGAACTGCACGCGGCCGAAGCCGCCCACGTGGCGCGAGATAACCGGAGAAAGTACTTCCATCAGCGGAGACGCGTCGCTTTCCTGCAGAACCGGTTTCCGGAAAGGACGCCAGCCGGCCCTGCTTTCCACGTTGCGACTCTGGCCTCCGAATGGATCCCAAGTTCATTCTCATCGCAGCCACTGACTCCCCACGTTTTTCTTTTTTTGTATGGTGACATTTTCCTCTCTGGGCTGTGCAGTACTTTCTTCTACGTGCGCGCGCCCAGCTTCGACCATTAGCTCATTCTCATGTGTGACATTGTACAGGATATTAATGAATTCTATGGAAGGTATATGGTGAACTATTCAGCATCATAAAACTGATCAAAATTATCTATCACCACATACCGACTAAAGCACATATAAACTAAGAAATATACAGCCAGGAGCGGAAAATGTCTTTATTTGGACGTTTTATCAGGGTTGTGGAACAGTATGGAAAGAAAACTGTTCAGTATACTTTTTTACTACACTCAGAATAAGTATTAGTCTGGGAGCACGAATATGGCAAACTGATTTACTAGAAGGTGTCTGCTGCGTTTCCCTACCACGCTCTTCAACACGTAACGAGATGGTACAGCGGTGCAACCGTACACGGGAGAAGCGTGGTTAAAACCCTAATCCGGCCATCCATATTTAGGTTTTACGTGGTATCTCTAGAGCACTTAAAGCGAATGACGAAATTTTTCGTTTACAAATTCCTGGACATTTACCTGCCCTATCCTTGTCCATCCCGATATTACCTTCCGTTTCTAACGACATGGCGTTAAAACCCAAATCTATCTCCCTTGCCTTTGCCTGTTGAGTGTCTAATACGTCTATATCGATGGAATATTAAACTTTAGTTTTCCTGATTTATTTTTTAGCTTTTAAAATTAAGGGAAGATGTATTTTAAAATAATGTTTTCTTGACTAAAATACATGAGAAAAATGTGAGAGTAATACGGTCCAATCCTTAAATTTGGGTTTATTTAGGGTTATTCTGACAATTAATATCATCTGTTAGAGAAATTATGCTATAATGATTTCAATAATAATTTTTTTAATGTGTAGCACGACATGTTTCTTGAATTTATTCCCATTTTTAAGCACTGTGGAGAAGGAATTATATCTGTTGGTACATACACTAAATACATTAGTTTCTAACATTAGCATTTACAAATTACAATATTGTTATTTGTCGACTTTCTGCTTGAAGTAGGACCATAAAAAGACGACTGCAGAGCACGAGAAGCAGAACATCATACAACCAAACAACACATCCAACACTAATGTGAACTCCCAAAACACTTGAAAATGAGAATAAATTACTGAAACGTGTCGTGATGCTAAATATTGCCCTAACACATCACTAGCAACTATTTTGTATGTTGTGATGCAGCTAAAATTGAGTAGATTTCGCATGGTTGGTTCCATGGCAGGAAGGCTCAATCATACTTCGAAGACTGGGATTCGGGCGGAAGTCATCAAATAAAAATTTCTAGTGGCATATACAGGGTGAACCAGAACTCAACCGTCAAAATTTCGGAGGCTGTTCAGGGATTCTTCTGTGTATTTTAGTATAAGGTACCTGTGGCCTCTAAGTGACTCGTTACAGAGCAATAACGTTCAAGAGGGGATGAATAAGTAATGCAACATATTTTTTCGCGGCCAGTTTTGGGCTGAAAAAGTGCAGAATATGTTGTGGGACATCGTGGAATAGTCCCGCTACAAACCCTATAGTTTCATGAAGTTCCAATAGGTGCTGGTGCTATACGTAGCCTTCAAAATGGCGTCTGTAAAGGAGGTACGTTCCAAGCAGAGAGCTGCCACTGAGCTTCTATTGGTGGAAAACCAGTGCGTCGCAGATAAGAACAGGCGCTTGTGGAATGTCTACGGAGACTTGGCAGTGAACAAAAGCACGGAGAGCCGTTGGGCGAGGCACCAGGCATCATCGCAGCGTGGTCGCGCAAACCTGTCCGATTTGCCGAGTGCTGGCAGGCTGCACACAGCTGTGACTCCTGCAAATGTTCCAACGTGCGGATACACTAATTCGAGATGGTCGACGGATCACAAACACCTCGTTGTACGACTGGACGTTTCTGTTAGTAGTGCTGACACACTCGTCCACCAGTTGAGGCGTGCCGACAGGGTTCCCAGCTGCCTAACAAAAGACCATAAAGAGCAACCAAGGAACCATCTAGAATGAGATTTTCACTCTGCAGCGGAGTGTGCGCTGATATGAAACATCATGGCAGATTAAAACTGTGTGCCCGACCGAGACTCGAACTCGGGACCTTTGCCTTTCGCGGGCAAGTGCTCTACCATCTGAGCTACCGAAGCACGACTCACGCCCGGTACTCACAGCTTTACTTCTGCCAGTATCTCGTCTCCTACCTTCCAAACTTTACAGAAGCTCTCCTGCGAACCTTGCAGAACTAGCACTCCTGAAAGAAAGGATACAGCGGAGACATGGCTTAGCCACAGCCTGGGGGATGTTTCCAGAATGAGTGAGTCGTGCTTCGGTAGCTCAGATGATAGAGCACTTGCCCGCGAAAGGCAAAGGTCCCGAGTTCGAGTCTCGGTCGGGCACACAGTTTTAATCTGCCAGGAAGTTTCATATCAGCGCACACTCTGCTGCAGAGTGAAAATCTCATTCTGGAAACACCCCCCACGCTGTGGCTAAGCCATGTCTCCGCTGTATCCTTTCATTCAGGAGTGCTAGTTCTGCAAGGTTCGCAGGAGAGCTTCTGTAAAGTTTGGAAGGTAGGAGACGAGATACTGGCAGAAGTAAAGCTGTGAGGACTGGGCGTGAGTCGTGCTTGGGTAGCTCGGTGGTAGAGCACTTGCCCGCGAAGGCAAAGGTCCCGAGTTCGAGTCTCGGTCGGGCACACAGTTTTAATCTGCCAGGAAGTTTCATAAGGAACCATCTGTTTGGCCCGACGGAGGATTCACTCCGCGGGAAGCAGTACGTGGATGGTGGGGAGGTTATTAACGCAACAAGACGTTGGCTCCGACGTCGACCAATAGAGTGGTCCTATGCGGGCCTACAGACCCTCCCGGAAATTTGGCGTAAGCCAGTCGCATTGAACGGAGATTATGCTGAAAAATTGGCTTTTATAGCCAAAAAAGTGGGAAATAATATGGTGCATTGGGATCCTGAATCAAACCAACCTGCCAGCCGGAGTGGCCGAGCGGTTCTAGGCACTACGGCTTGGAACCGCGCGACCGCTACGGTCGCAGGTTCGAATCCAGCCTCGGGCATGGATGTGTGTGATGTCCTTAGGTTAGTTAGGTTTAAGTAGTTCTAAGTTCTAGGGGACTGATGACCACAGCAGTTAAGTCCCATAGTGCTCAGAGCCATTTGAACCATTTTCAAACCAACCTGCTTCCAGAAAAATGTGTTTCATTGCTTATTGAACGTCCCTCGTAATTATGACTTAATCGGCTTTGTTCCTGTGAAATTCAAAACAGTGAAAAAGCTGTAGTACGCAATCACCAAAACGTAGTAACATAAATGGATCCGATTCCCAGTTATTTGTCAGCGTCCATATGCAGATGCAAAACTGCTGTGATGTGGTTGCGGTGCGGAACTGTTAAGCGTAGCTTCATCATGCCGCTTTTTCAGCGCTGTCATTGAACCAATAGACGAGATGCATATCGCTCGATTATTCACCAGTAAACCTATCCACACTACTGTATATCACTGTTAACGTCCAACTAACCCTGCCCGGAAAACAAACCCGAGACTGAACCGAGCAGTAACGAATACAAGGTTGAGGACCGAGAGTAAAGTAGGCCTTATTGTTGTCAACAGCAAGTATCGTGAATGAATGGAACTAGTTTGTTCCTAAAAAAGACACACAGCGTATACATTTGTAATGTTGTGCAGATAATTACAAAGCAATACCCATAGAAGTTCAAAATGGTTCAAATGGCTCTGAGCACTATGGGACTCAACCGCTGTGGTCATAAGTCCCCTAGAACTTAGAACTACTTATACCTAACTAACCTAAGGACAGCACACAACACCCAGCCGTCACGAGGCAGAGAAAATCCCTGACCCCGCCGGGAATCGAACCCGGGAACCCGGGCCCATAGAAGTGATAGGAAATGTAACGAAATGCAAATACTCTTTAACGAGGCACCAGACACCACGGGTCCCTTATACTAAAATACTCGGAAAACATCCCTGCACAACCTCCAAAATTTAGTCACTGGAGTTCTGGTTATCCCTGTACATTATAGAAAAACATGTGGCTCCATTCAAAAACCGTTGTTGATATTTTGGGCAGATTCTAGAATCCTCATGCTATTATCGTGTCGCCATACTGATTTATTGTAAGACTCTGCTGTTTCTTGCGAACGGAAGAAGTAGTTTTCTTTTTTTTACATATTTCATAATTTTGAGTTGCTAAGTAGCTGGGTGTAAGACATTCAATTGAACGCTGCTTCAGCTATTCGTCCGCAGCTCGTGGTCGTGCGGTAGCGTTCTCGCTTCCCACGCCCGGGTTCCCGGGTTCGATTCCCGGCGGGGTCAGGGATTTTCTCTGCCTCGTGATGGCTGGGTGTTGTGTGATGTCCTTAGGTTAGTTAGGTTTAAGTAGTTCTATGTTCTAGGGGACTGATGACCATAGATGTTAAGTCCCATAGTGCTCAGAGCCATTTTTTTCAGCTATTCGTCTATTCGTAATCTATCCTAGTTACTCAACTTGAGAAAGGGGACCTACGATTTAACGTGAAATCTGAATCACGTGTTGTACGTGACGACTGATCACACCGTTGAGAAGTGAACATTTCTGTAGTCCGACCGGTGTCCTATCTTGCGATCTCTTGGTTTCCAGGCACGCGCTTTGCCACTAGACCACCAAGCCCGACTACTGTTACAGAACGAAGAAAGAATGAGGGAGAAGAAGTTGCAGTCGGAACGTTGACTGTCTAGGGAAAACATTTGGTCCTTACTGTTGGAAAGAGAGAGAGAGAACTGCGAATATTATACGTAAGCCAGTCTAGGAGAGGTCCTTCAGTGATTTTTGCATTTTTATGCTACTGCGGGTGTGATTCAATCTTCTCAGATATACATGAAGTGTCGTAGGGGTTTGAAGACGTGCAGCGATACGTCGACCGAGAGCATCTCAGAAGTACTCGATGGGGTTTAGGTCTGGAGAACAGGTAGGTCACTCCATTCGCCTGATAGCTTCTGTTTCAAGGTACTCCACCACAGTGGCAGCTCGGTGGGGCCGTGCACTGCACCCCTGAAAAGGCGGACATACTGGTGCAAAACGACGTCCCGATACACCTGACCTGTTGCAGTTCCTCTGTCAAAGACATGCAGGGGTGTACGTGCGCCAATCATAATCCCACTCCACATCATCAAACCACGACCTCCATACAGTTCCCTTTCAAGGACATTAAGGTGTTGGTATCTGGTTCCTGGTTCACGCCAGATGAAAACCCGGCGAGAATCACTGTTCAGACTATACCTGGACACGTCTGTGAACATAACCTGGGACCACTGTTCCAACGACCATGTACTGTGTTCTTTACACCAGGTTTTACGGGCTCTCCTGTGACCAGGGGTCAGTGGAATGCACCTTGCAGGTCTCCGGGCGAATAAACCATGTCTGTTCAGTTATCCGTAGACAACTGTTCCAGTGGCTGCGGCAAGGTCCCGAGCAAGGCTACCTGCAGTACTCTGTGGCCGTCTGCGGTCTTCTTGTGGTGTTGCACACTGTGGACGACCCGTACTGTAGAGCCTGGACACGTTTCCTGTCTGCTGGAATCGTTGCCATAATCTTGAGAGCACACTTTGTGGCACGCAGAGGGCGCGTGCTACGACCTGCTGTGTTTGACCAGCCTCCAGTCGCCCTAGCGTTCTACCCCTCATAACGTCATAAACATATGTTCTTTGAGCCATTTCCAACAAACAGTCACCATTAGCACGTCTGAAAACGTATGCACACTTACTCGTTGCATCGTACTCCGATGTGCACCAACACAACTCTGCGTATGTGGACTGCTGCCAGCGCCACCGTGCGACGACCACAGGTTAAATGCACCGCATGGTCATACCCCGAGGTGATTTAAACCTGCAAAGCGCCCACCAGAGTGTTGTTTCGCCATGTATCAGCATTATCCTTAATTTATGAGCATGAGTGTATATACAGCTACTACACTGTCCAGTCATATTAACGTGACCACCTGTCTAAAGCCCGAATAACTATCTTTTACGGAGCGGACCTCTACGAGACGTGAAGGAAAAGAGTCAGTGAGGTTCTGGAAGGTACGGACAGGAATGTGGAGGCATGCCAACTCCCGTGCCATGACTAGCTGCGTCAGGTTTCTCAGTTGAGCATCCATGGCGCGAACAGTCCGATAGAGGTGGTCCCACAGATTCTCGATTGGGTTTAAATCCGTG
This sequence comes from Schistocerca nitens, assembly GCF_023898315.1. NCBI lineage: Eukaryota > Metazoa > Arthropoda > Insecta > Orthoptera > Acrididae > Schistocerca > Schistocerca nitens. The sequence goes on along the minus strand of NC_064616.1, from coordinate 861,267,154 downwards.
GAGTCTGTTGGCCAGGGAAGTACCCTAACTCATCCAGGTGCTCTTCGAACTACGCACGTACACTGTGGGCTGTGTGACACGTTGCTGGTAAATGTCATCGTGCCCAGGAAAAACGAACTGAATGTGGGTGCGGAGTGGCCACAGGGACAGATGTATACTAGTGTCGATCCATTGTGTCTTCAAGAATGACGAGATCACCCAGAGAATACCAGCAAAACATTACCCGGACCATAATACTCCCTCCTTCGGCCTGGACGCTTCCGACGAATGTTGCAGAGTCTTTGCTTTCAGACGCTTCACGTCGTACACGCCAATGGCCATCTGATCGATGGAGCATAAAACGTGATTCATCTGAAAAGGCCACCTGTCGGCACTCAGTGGACGTCCAGTTGCGGTATTGACCTGTAAATTCCAGCCTTCGTCGCCTATGAACAGCAGTCAGCATGGGTGGATGAACTAGGCGCCTGCTGCGAAGGCTCATATGCACCAATGGTCGTTGAGGTGACACTATTGTTAGCCCTTTGGTTCATCTGGACGATCAGTTGCTCAACAGTTGCGGGTCTATTCGCCCTTACACACCTCCGCAGCCATCGTTCACCTCTGTCATCTATTAGAGTTATATATTAATACCTTCAGCTGCTGACGGGCTTTGATATATATCAACGGGGACAGGTGAAAATTTGTGCCCCGACCGGGACTCGAACCCGGGATCTCCTGCTTATAGGGCAGACGCTCTATCCATCTGAGACACCGAGGGCACAGAGCATAGTGCGACTGTAGGGACTATCTCGCGCACGCCTCCCGCGAGACCCACATTCACACCTTATATGTCCACACACTACTTTCGTAGTGTCCCTACCAAACACACTCATTACTCGTGGAAGACATTCTTACCAAGTAAGATGTTTGCATCCGCACAGAAGACGAAGGTCAGGGCCGGTATTGCCAGAACTATATTCTTATATGGATATGGTGTCTGTTCTTTTGGACATGTCCAGAAGAACAGACACCATATCCATATATCTGTCATCTATGGCCCATGGTGAACCATAGTTACATTGGTGCCGGTTTTGGATAGCGCCATTTTGCCATGCGTGACATACTTTAACCATGGTGTTACGTTAACAGTTTACAGACTTGAAAATACTTCCATCCTTGGCCCGAAAGCCAATGCTTGCGCTCTTTCCGACATCAGATAAATCGCTCCGTTTCCGCATTAGGACAATGACTGCGCTGTTATCCGCGTCCCTCCGATACGCTTTATATACCCTCCGCTATCAGTGCTGCTGCCTGCCGCCAATAAGTGATTATTACATGTTGACGTCGCAGATAGTCTGTGGACACACTAATGTGACTGGACCGTGATTTATTCGTTTTCAGAGTCCTATATTTTCCAAAGTATAACATGTACAAATATGATTGATGCACAAATAGAATCGAAAACCCACCGTGTTTGCATTGTGCCTAACAGTTGGCGTTACAAGTTCGGTGCCTTGACAAAATGGCGGCAAAGAAAGAAAAAAATTTTGTTTGTTGGAATATGCGAATGCTTACCTGTTACAGCATTACAGCATGTATTGAGAAGGAATTATGGAAAAGAACCGCTATGTATACGGAGCTCTGTGCGTTGGTATCGCCAGTTTAGTTACTCTGGTTGTCTCTGTAAACAGAAAGGTACTGGTCGACCAAGTGTGTCAGATGCAACTGTAGAGAGAGTGAAGGGAAGTTTCGTATGGCTGTGTTGGGTACCTCTTACCTAAGTATGTTGCAGCTGTGGTTGTTTGCACAACTGCTTACTGATTACGAGAGTTTCATCTCCCTAAAAGAAGCATTGGAGCATCGAGTGCGTCGCTACCTAAACAATGATCTTACGCATCACTGGATTTGGCATAGTGGAGAAAATGATGTAGCTCTGCTTCCTTGCCCCCCAGGTCTCCTGACCTAACGCCTTGTGACTTCTTCCTTTTGAGGTACATTAAGGACCGTGTTTACGTACAGCTTCTGTCAAGAATACTGGAACAGCTCTAAGAACGCATCGATTCTACTGTCACGACCATTGACTGGATGTACGTACATAAGGTATGGCACGAACTTTACTACCACTTGGACGTGAATCGTGTGACCAGAGAATCACTCATAAAAAATTGTAGAGAGCAAAATGAAAGCTTGATGATTTGACAGTTCTATTCATGCACCATTTACATTTTTACATGTGATAGTTTGGAAAATTTAGAACTTTGAAAACGAATGAATCATTTATAGCCGCCCTGTACTTTACTTGCCGAATCAAGTGCCAGCAACACCGTCAGTCTGCATTCTATCTCTCGACGGACAGTGGTCATCATATTTCAACTCATCAGAGTATAAACTTCGCGATAGTTCATAGTGAGGCTAGCTGGTAGCTACGTCTCCCGCCTTCATCTTACGGACGTGACAACAAATCCGTAGCTCTACTCTTATTCTCAGCATTAGGTGACGGTGAGAAGTGTGAACAGGGCCACCTGCAGCCCACATTTCAGGGTCAAGATTATACAACGGCAGAGAAACCTAGACTGAGCAATTAGTGATAAGGAAAAAATCTTCTCTCACACCCTCCTACAACATCTCCTCACATTCTACTGTCGAGCTATTATTTGATGATAACGACCCAGTTTCTCTCAATTAGGACGATATCAGACACGAATCTTTTCTCTGTACATTCGTTCGACTTTCCTAAAAATTTATCCTGCTGCACTAAATATTAGATGCATATCTGTAAGTTGATGTACTGAGTAAAGCTCCGTCTTCGACTACTAGTCGCTAACTGTAAACGATGGTTAACTCCGAAACGTGGACTCGTCACAAAGGATTCTGTATTGTTATTCGAGACCCAGCAGTCCTCAGTCTGTTATGAATCATAGGCTGTTTACAAACACCTGCCCCCAACACACTACTACGTCAAGACCTCATTCTTACTGAAATATTTGTTCACGACCATTGATTCCTCATCTTACAATGTTCATTTCACGATCGTCTATCGTCTGCATAACATAGGCCAAGAGTGTGTGGGGCACACTGAATAGTTTATTGTTCGGCTGTTAAACAATGGACACCGTTACTGAGACATGTTCCGGAAAACAGACATAATTTAAAAAAAAAAAGAAACAGAAATATGGACTATCTGCTATATCTGAGTCATAAGAAATGGAAGGGTAAGAAAGATCTGTAAATTGTTTCGTTGCTTACACACATTTGTGAATTTTCATACGTTATTACAGTTATAAAAATAGCTTATGTTAAAATATGACATGGTGTATAGGTTATACATAGTGGTTTCAATGGTCACCAGTCCATTTTTCACGCAGGATATGACTATTTCGTTTCAGCTATCACAGAGAGACAATAAGAAGGGATTTACATGATTGCGCCTTGAAAATAAACGTTTCTCTATACTTAATGTTGTTAATGAACGTTTTATATTAGTGCTTCACTCGAATGAACAAACATTAGTTATAATTTATTTCTAGGTTGTAGAATACGACATATGGTAACTATTCATAGCCGGCCGCTGTGGCCGAGCGGTTCTAGGCGCTACAGTCCGGAACCGTACTGCTGCTACAGTCGCAGGTTCGAATCCTGCCTGGGGCATGGATGTGTGTGATGTCCTTAGGTTAGTTAGGTTTAAGTAGTTCTAAGTCTAGCGGACTGATGACTTCAGATGTTAAGTCCCATAGTGCACAGCACCTTTTGAACCATTTTTTGTACTATTCATACTCCAAACTTTATCGAAACTGACGAATACGTTTTAAAATAAAAATAATCAGTGTTATCAACTGCCATAAATCTAAAACATTTATACTGATTATAGTTATTTTAAAGCAGGTACCATCACCTTTGTTTCGTTTAAAATCAACTCTGACGAGATAACCCTTCCTGCTACAATATGATGTGAGTTTAACTACGAGACCAGTTATCTCATGCAGAAAAAGATTCGGTAATGCATCAGCCGACGTCTAGCTCATAAAACAACTCGAGCATCCGTCTAAGGTGACTCACGGAAACTACTGAAATCAGAATGTGCGGATTAGTCTTAGAATGCTGCTCACGCCGTGTAGGAATTAATGTCCTATGTCTAATACTGTACACTCGGCTCTAGCTTATCTCTGATGCTTTGCATGGAGAATAACAATTTTCGCCACAATCCTCACCCACTTGGGAACGCGTGATACACTTGCACTAGTATCTGGAGTCCGAATAGTATGAAAGCCCACTTCCTGTGACGGCGTTGACAGAATGAGTACTCACTAACCAAACGAGACCGTTTGTTATCTAGGAGCGCCCAAGACTTTCATTGCAAACACGTATGTCAACATTTTCTGTATCAGTGTGTCTTATTCTAGGATTGTAGACGCAGTTCTGTTCAAACTGTATCAATTTTAAAATCTGTAGTCCCCATGGAAAAAAGTGGTTACTCAGAAATCCAGTTGTTGTTAAATAAATTAAGTAATCAGTCTTGTTCTAGGATAGTAGATGCTGTTTTCTTCGTTTTTTAAGCGGAATTAAATTTAAAATCTGTAGTCTCCAAGAAGAAAGCGGTTATTCAGAAATCTAGTTATTGGTAAAGATATTAGGTAATTTTTCGTAGTTCGCATGGTGAAGCGTATGATCAAGTGCTAAGATTCCTCCTGACACGGAATGCAATATTTTCATTCTGACTGACGACATCGTTGTTGTCCGTTAGTCGTGAGGCAAATTTGCTTCTCGAATTATCCTCTTCGCTTCTATCAGCGCACGGTTTTGTTGTATTTTTCACGAACTGTGGTTCAATTTATTCAATATGACTTGCGTTTTAAGCAGTACAATAACTTAGCTGTACTTTCCGAAACTGGAAAAGCCGAAACTTTTCAGGAGAACGCTTTTAAAGAACTTAAATTAAGTCTCCTTAAGGTAAATTGTTGTGTGGATGGAGGAGGAGGAGGATATTGGTGTTTAACGTCCCGTCGACAACGAGGTCATTAGAGACGGAGCACAAGCTCGGATTAGGGAAGGATGGGGAAGGAAGTCGGCCGTGCCCTTTCAAAGGAACCATCCCGGCATTTGCCTAGATTGATCTAGGGAAATCACGGAAAACCTAAATCAGGATGGCCGGACGCGGGATTGAACCGTCGTCCTCCCGAATGCGAGTCCAGTGTCCTACCACTGCGCCATGTGGATGGACATACTGCAGTTGTTGTTGTTTCTATATAGCGACGAAACAGGAGCCAACGACAGCGTACGTTTCCGTCGTTTGCGCGCGACTGATTCCGGTCTGTTTCGCTGGTGCTACCTGGCTTTTCCTGGCTAATGAGAAATCCTTGTGTACAAGGGCCCGTTCCGGCTTACGTAATTTCAGCCGTAAGCGGACTAAAGTTTCACGTAGTGCGTGTTGCATCAGTTAAGAGGAAGCCGGCGACTTTCTTCCAGTAACTAGGCGAAAGTCTCCTTTCGCACGTAGTCCGCCTTGTATTCCTTTTGTAGGATACTGGAACCGTGTAAGTATCGTTTCCTCAGTATTATGTAACACACAGAAAGGATGGGTCTCAGATTCCCTTCCTTACACACAGATTTAGGCTTTCCGTGTTATTACAAACCAAATTAAGGCAAATGCCGACAGGAGCATCAGAATTAAAAGTCAGACATAAAAGTATTGCACAAAAACAGAAATGATGATTGGTGTTTAACCTACAGTGGATAACGATGTGATTGAAAACGAAGCACAAGCTGAAACTGCACAGAGGTGGGGAAGGAAATTGGTTATGTCCATTTAAAATTGGTTGTGTCCATCTCTGTCCAGTTCTAGCTTGCTCTCCGTCTTCAATGATATCGTCATCGACGTGATGTTAAACTCTAATCAACGTTTGTTACGCAATATTTTTGCATATGACTTTTAGCTGTGATGCTCCTGTTGCTAGTTTCTACATTGATCAGCGTGTTTTCATAAGAGATGGCATTCCACTAGGTCAGCTACACCATTCCTTCCGTAGGCCCACAGTGGGGAGATCCTTGAGGAAGTTGAACATATCAGAAATACTGAATACATAAAATGTGATAATGTAACTTGCACGGCTCCTAAGCGCTATAGTCCTCAAGAATGAGAACGAGACCACTGGTGCCTTACACGAAAATACTCAGATAATTTCTCTGAAAACCTCAGAAGTTTTGTCGGAGTTCGAGTACACACAGGATGAAGAAAAATTCACGCGTTAAGACTTTACAGCGTGATTGCCTGCACACTGCAATATAAAAATGTCTGAAATAGAATTTCGTTCCGTGCATTATTTTGGTAGAAAATGGACGTCAAAGAATGACAATTTAGCGAAACCATAATCAAATGTACGAGAGGTACCTTTAAAAAAAATGGTTCAAATGGCTCTGAGCACTATGGGACTTAGCATCTGAGGTCATCAGTCCCCTAGACCTTAGAACAACTTAAACCTAACTAACCTAATGACATCACACACATCCATGCCCGAGGCAGGATTCGAACCTGCGACCGTAGCGGTCGCGCTGTTCCAGACTGAAGAGCGTAGAACCGCTCGGCCACACCGGCCAGCAGAGGTACCTTTACTCAATACAGTGTAACAGAGCTACGCAGTAACTCCAGTAGGAAGAATTTTGCATTAGAATATTTGAGATAAGGAGCTCGATCCTGGGCACAGAAATTCCGAGAATGCCCACACGAAGCGTAATCAAGCAATATACTACTGCATCTCACGTATATCTCGCGAAATGACGAAGATGAGAAAATCAAAGAAATTAGAACTCATAATGAGGCTTATTGACAGTCAATCATCTTGTGCATGGATTGTGAAGTATGCGAGGTGGACAACTGATAGTAGTATATATAGTACCTTCCGCCATACTCAATAAGATGGCTTGCGGAGAATAGATATACAAGGTAGGCAGAAACAGTCTGAAAAGCTTTTAAGAGGATTGCACAGTAGGGTGTGCTGAGAAATAATTGTTAAGAAAAAAAATCGATACTTTGCGCTGTTTCCGAGTTAATCAGAACTGAAGTTAGCCAATCAGGCCGCTGCGGAGCTAATTCAAGCGGCTCGCCAGATACAATTAGTGTTTTTCTCGTAGCGTGGATGATAGCACACGAGAGTGCTCAGCCTTTGGTTCGGGTTCGATCCTTACTACCGTCTCATGTCCAATTCCTGTATCACTGTCTTGTTCGGTTTTAGGAAACCAAAGGAAGGACGTGCTTGGCGACACCGTCTCTGGCCGGCCGCTTGAATTTGCGCGCAACGGCCTGATTGGCAAACTTCAGTGACAATGAACTCTGAAACGGCGCAATGTATTGAATTTTTTTCTAAACGATTATTTTAAGCACAACCTACCCTGCATCCTTAAAAGCTTTTAAGACTGTTTCTGACCACCCTGTATACAGGCTGTTCCACAGTTTCTATTAAAGGGTCATCGGGTCTGCAGAGGGGACTTATTGCATAATGTTCTGATAAGGATCTCATGGCCGGAAATGTAAAGTTTGGATGTGAAATAAAACTGAGGATCTGATTACTTTCATATCGCTCGTATCGAGTAAGGCACAGAGTGGAGACAATGGGTTCTGACTTGTGAGCTCAACAGGAGTCCCTAGTATGGAAAATGTTTCTAGTATTTGTCGTGTTCTCTCCAATGTGATGAAGGATGTCCTATGCGAAGTCGATAGTGCGGATTAGAACGGTCATTCCTCCTAGTCGAGTACGTGGGGGAGAGTGTTCTACCATGGAACACTTCCAGACTTTCGCCTGTAGCCAGTCGTTTAATAGAAATTTGATATATAATCTTATTCCATTTTGAAATGAAAACATTCACTTTGTGTTTGCTGCATTCTTTTTGTGAAATTACAATAATTACTCCGGAAGATTAAGAATGTTCCAAACGCGAAAAACTGTTCCAAGGTACAAAAGGGTCATGCACTTAGGAACAAATATTCTGTTCAAATTTACAAGTGTTGCAATCGAGAAAATATTGTCAGTACTGTATTTAACTACTTACATGTTAAGTGCTTATAATTAAACACTACTTGAGCTGTTGTAGACGCAAAACTGTTGACTGTATGGGAACCCATCTTATAGGAATTATGTTCAGACTGCAAGCTCCTGGATTTACGTTGCTCTGAAATGTAACGTCCACTGTTCAAAGTGCCGTCAATGCGAACGAGAGGGGACCGAGACGTGTAACCAATGGCACCCCATACCATCACGCCGGGTAATACGCCAGTACGGCGATGACGAATACACGCTTCCAATGTGCGTTCACCGCGATGTCGCCAAATACGGATGCGATCATCATGATGCTATAAACAGAACCAGGATTCATCCGAAAAAATGACGTTTTGCCATTCTTGCACCCAGGTTCGTCGTCGAGTGCACCATCGCAGGCGCTCCTGTCTGTGATGCAGCGTCAAGGGTAACCGCAGCCATGGTCTCCGAGCTGATAGTCCATGCTGTTGCAAACGTCGTCGAACTGTTCGTGCAGATGGTTGTTGTCTTGCAAATGTCCCTATCTGTTGACTCAGGGATCGAGACGTGGCTGCACGATCCGTTACAACCATGCGGATAAGATGACTGTCATCTCGACTGCTATTGATACGAGGCCGTTGGGATCCAGCACGGCGTTCCGTATTACCCTCCTGAACCCACCGATTCCATATTCTGCTAACAGTCATTGAATCTCTACCAACACGAGCAGCAATGTCGCGATACGATAAACCGCAATCGCGATAGGCTACAATCCGACCTTTATCAAAGTCGGAAACGTGATGGTACGTATTTCCCTTCCTTACATGAGGCATCACAACAACGTTTCACCAGGCAACGCCGGTCAACTGCTGTTTGTGTATGAGAAATCGGTTGGAAACTTTCCTCATGTCAACACGTTGTAGATGTCGCCACCGGCGCCAACCTTGTGTGAATGCTCTGAAAAGCTAATCATTTGCATCTCACAACATCTTCCTGTCGGTTAAATTTCGCGTCTGTAGCACGTCATCTTCGTGGTGTAGCAATTTTAATGGCCAGTAGTGTATTAGTGTCATGACTTGCTGATACTGGTACGGCGACGGAGGGTTGAAACACAAGCGTCGATGTGCATTTCAGTTGCAGAGAGTCAATATGGTTCTGGACAATATTCAAAATGGTTCAGATGTATCTAAGCACTATGGGACTTAACATCTGAGGTCATCAGTCCCCGACACTTAGAACTACTTAAACGTAACTAACCTAAGGACATCACACTTATCCATGCCCGAGACAGGATTGGAACCTGCGACCGTAGCGGCCGCACTGTTCCAGACTGAAGCGCCTAGAACCACTCGACCACAGCGGCTGGCTTCTGAACAAGGTGAGCAGGGCCTTACTCGTAAAGCTGTTTCATTAAACAACAGCAATAGTGCTGCTGTTCTTCGTGAGTATCGAAGCAATAGAGGAATAGGGAGAGATCCTCTTTCAGCACCGGAGTTTAAGAACGTGACTCGTAAGTTTGAATTAACTCGCGATTTTGGAATTACACGTGGGAGAGGTCGACGTCCAACTGCGCCATAAACTGTTGCAGAAGTTACTGCTGCCATGGCTGAGATTGCTGGACGCAATGTGCGATCTTCAAGCAGCGCAGGGGCTGTGTCTTGACAGCTGAGCATTCCATGGTCCAACATCCCACCTGAGGTGTTTCGGGCAGCAGTAGAGCAATTCTCCAGTACGTTCCAGGCTGTCGTGGATGCAGATGGTCGTCACGCTGAGTAACTTTTGTAATCTGGAACGTAAATATGGTACACAATTAACAAATGTTTTCCTCTCATGCGGAAATGAAGGTGTTTTTCATTAATTGGTTTATTATTTTTTTTCTCTTCAGCATGCCGTTAAAAAGGTTTCCACAAAATTTCATTGTTCTGCGATCACTCGTTTTTCACGGGGACCTCTCAAATATCGAAAGTTTAATTATAACCATCCTGTATCACACACCAAGAAGCAGTACTTGAAATAAAATTAAGAATAAATGGTGTAAAAGACCAGTTACAATTCAAACAAAAGAAATCCAAGTAGGAGCTATTGGTAAATGATGTAAATTTACATTTTCAAGACAGGGAAAATCGTTCGGAAGTATCACGTGCTCTTCTGTTTCAAGCTGCAAGGTGATGCACGGCTCACTTAACTGTCCACATGCTATGAAACCAATTTTAAAAATATCCTGGACTTTTCTCTCCTTAAAACTCTATAACTGAAGAATTAAGACTTTAAAACTTTGTAACTGGAGAATTAAGAATACTGCTTAAGTAGCTTTACTACACTCCTGGAAATTGAAATAAGAACATCGTGAATTAATTGTCCCAGGAAGGGGAAACTTTATTGACACATTCCTGGGGTCAGATACATCACATGATCACACTGACAGAACCACAGGCACATAGACACAGGCAACAGAGCATGCACAATGTCGGCACTAGTACAGTGTATATCCACCTTTCGCAGCAATACAGGCTGCTATTCTCCCATGGAGACGATCGTAGAGATGCTGGATGTAGTCCTGTGGAACGGCTTGCCATGCCATTTCCACCTGACGCCTCAGTTGGACCAGCGTTCGTGCTGGACGTGCAGACCGCGTGAGACGACGCTTCATCCAGTCCCAAACATGCTCAATGGGGACAGATCCGGAGATCTTGCTGGCCAGGGTAGTTGACTTACACCTTCTAGAGCACGTTGGGTGGCACGGGATACATGCGGACGTGCATTGTCCTGTTGGAACAGCAAGTTCCCTTGCCGGTCTAGGAATGGTAGAACGATGGGTTCGATGACGGTTTGGATGTACCGTGCACTATTCAGTGTCCCCTCGACGATCACCAGTGGTGTACGGCCAGTGTAGGAGATCGCTCCCCACACCATGATGCCGGGTGTTGGCCCTGTGTGCCTCGGTCGTATGCAGTCCTGATTGTGGCGCCCACCTGCACGGCGCCAAACACGCATACGACCATCATTGGCACCAAGGCAGAAGCGACTCTCATCGCTGAAGGCGACACGTCTCCATTCGTCCCTCCATTCACGCCTGTCGCGACACCACTGGAGGCGGGCTGCACGATGTTGGGGCGTGAGCGGAAGACGGCCTAACGGTGTGCGGGACCGTAGCCCAGCTTTATGGAGACGGTTGCGAATGGTCCTCGCCGATACCCCAGGAGCAACAGTGTCCCTAATTTGCTGGGAAGTGGCGGTGCGGTCCCCTATGGCATTGCGTAGGATCCTACGGTCTTGGCGTGCATCCGTGCGTCGCTGCGGTCCGGTCCCAGGTCGACGGGCACGTGCACCTTCCGCCGACCACTGGCGACAACATCAATGTACTGTGGAGATCTCACGCCCCACGTGTTGAGCAATTCGGCGGTACGTCCACCCGGCCTCCCGCATGCCCACTATACGCCCTCGCTCAAAGTCCGTCAACTGCACATACGGTTCACGTCCACGCTGTCGCGGCATGCTACCAGTGTTAAAGACTGCGATGGAGCTCCGTATGCCACGGCAAACTGGCTGCCACTGACGGCGGCGGTGCACAAATGCTGCGCAGCTAGCGCCATTCGACGGCCAACACCGCGGGTCCTGGTGTGTCCGCTGTGCCGTGCGTGTGATCATTGCTTGTACAGCCCTCTCGCAGTGTCCGGAGCAAGTATGGTGGGTCTGACACACCGGTGTCAATGTGTTCTTTTTTCCATTTCCAGGAGTGTATATTATACATCACTTAGTTCTATAACATACAATATTTACAAACGCAGTACAGAACACAACCTCATTTCTCACAATAACAAAAACAGAAGAAAATGCTGGAAACGGATTGTGGCGGTTTCTAATGCTCATTCCTTGATGTAAATATATAATCAGTCACTGGATTTAAACACCGACCAGAAAATCTCATGTGTTCCTAGGTTCACTATCCTCCAGGTACAAAACTCTCCTCTACCAGGATCTCGCAGCTGTTGTTGTAATTGAACGAAAATCGTATGTGATGTTATAATTACAGCAAGGACTGATGATTCTGTTGATCCATTGTGGACGTGGGACAGCGGCTGGTCAAATATTTAACAAAGAAATTCGCCAGGCAGCCGTGCAAGTTGAGAAGTTATTTTATTTTATTTTCGCTACCAGTTTCGACAATTTAATATGACATCTTCAGGCCCGTACATAATAAATAGAGTATACATATAGTGTGTATCAAGGTATATATATATATGCCGTCAAGGTATTTTTGAATATTCTTCGCCTATTCTTTGCATTCCGTTATTCACTTAATATGTTGTCTGCCGTTGGGTTTAGCGTCAGGCTGCATATTTGATGCTGTAACAACTAATTATGTTATATCACCAGTAGAGATAACGGCGGTAGATATGGTCACGCGTGGTAGTCGCACGGTCTCAGGCGCCTTGCCACGGTTCGCGCGGCTCCCTCCGTCGAAGGTTCGAGTCCTCCATCGGGCATGGGTGTGCCTGTTGTCGTTCGCGTACGTTAGTTTAAGTTAGATTAAGTAGTGTGTAATCCTAGGGACCGATGACCTCAGCAGTTTGGTTCCATAGGAACGTACCACCACACTATACATATGCACACTATTGTGCACTTCATAGATTATAGTGCGACGTTTTACTTTGAATGAGGATAGGCCCTCATATGAGCGAGGGTTTTTCTCATATATAAGAGTTGTGTAGGTATTTTTTATATTAAAAAAATTAGACAAGCTTTGTTCGGGTGAGCTTCTATTTTTATATTGTCTATTTTTGGACTCCTTAAAGTTTGGTATGTGTACTTATAACTCTGCGATATTAAAATAGTTTCAGTGCTAACCAGTATGTGCACAGGTCCTTTTTTATTGTGCTTATGTACACAGGGACTTGTCTTAACGCTGCTAGTTGCATTTTGTATGTTTTAAGTACTTTTATTCTTACCCGTCACGTCCTGTAAACTTTGCTGTAGTACACCTTCGTATACACTGCGTGTATACTCTTTTTATCATGCAGGGGCCTGAAGATGACATAATGAATTGCCGAAACTGGTAGCGAAAATAAAATAAAATAACTTCTCAATTTGCACGGCGGTTTGGCGAATTTCTTTGTTAAATATAGGACTGACGACGGTTCCCTCTTTTCAGTTTGTGTGCATACTGTGAAGCAGAAGATTTGAAAGTGATTCGATCATCAAACTTATTTTACATCCAAACGATACATTTCCAGAAATTGTTTTTTTTATCAAAACTTTACCTACTAAGTCCCCTCTACAACCCCTTGGAGGCTCTAATAGTAATTGTGAAACACCCCTTTACAAAAACTAAACGGAAAGCTCAAACGCTATGTTAAAAGAGGGACGAATCGAAATCGAAATAACAGCATAACAAAGCTTTGGGTGGACGGAGGGGGGACAAAATGTCACGTCGAAACACGTGTTTCAGTTTAGTAGATAAAAACTGCGTCAGTTCTGCTCTGAATAAATGGCAAATATTGGACAACAGTGTCTAGTGACAGTGCATAGACGATGCTAATCCTCGTAAAATACATTTTACATAATTAATATTTTTTTACTGTGTAACAATATTTCCTGAAACTGTTGATTCAGGTATTTCTTAACTATGAAATAAGTCCCATTTTTGGTCTTCTCTTTTCCGCAATGTTGCAACAACAAAGACCGCTGTGTTTTAGCCAGAGAAGCCTGACGAGCAAGCTGTAGTAATGAGTCTTCTCGCACTCGGCTGGGTTAGCAGCAATTGAGGTTAGGAGAAATCTTTGTTTCGTTAGGAGAGAAACGGGATTCCGAAACGGCCTCCGCCGAAGTGCCGTCTTGTCTGCGAAGCGGTGACTGGCTGACTCACTTTCTTCCGAGAGGTGGGCGGCAGAAAGGAGGCGCGTTGCGACTCCGTAGCTGGTGGACCCAGCACCTTTGCACCTCCGCCGCGTCCGCTCGCGTAATTAGATTCGAAACCACGGCATGAAGCAGATCAGTTACAGATGCTCTGGCCACGGCTCAGAGCGGGACGCTGGTTGGCTTCTCAACATAGCGACAACCGTACATAAAAAATAAAACTGATTCGTTTGCCAACAGGATGAGCAAGTTTGTTTTACGAACTGTTGAAGGCACGTATTACAGGTTCCACTAGCTCAAGAAATCCGTCGAAACGTCTTATCTGACAAATTCTACTGTGAATTGAGGATTATGAACCTGAGAGCCGCACGTATCAGGCTCTAGTTTGAAACAGATCCCCGTTTTCAAGAAGGGACGTCGAACAGATGTGCAGAACTGTAGACCTATATCTCTAACGTCGATCACTTGTAGAATTTTGGAACGTATTATGCCCGAGTATAATGACTTTTCTGGAGACTAGAAATCTACTCTGTAGGAATCAGCGTGGGTTTCGAAAAAAGACGATCGTGTGAAACCCAGCTCGCGCTATTCGTCCACGAGACTCAGAGGGCCATAGACACAGGTTACCTATATCTCTAACGTCGATCAGTTGTAGAATTTTGGAACACGTATTATGCTCGAGTATAAAGACTTTTCTGGAGACTAGAAATCTACTCTGTAGGAATCAGCATGGGTTTCGAAAAAAGACGATCGTGTGAAACCCAGCTCGCGCTATTCGTCCACGAGACTCAGAGGGCCATAGACACGGGTTCCCAGATAGATACCGTGTTTCTTGACTTCCGCAAGGCGTTCGATACAGTTCCACACAGTCGTTTAATGAACAAGTAAGAGTATATGGACTATCAGACCAAGTGTGTGATTGGATTGAAGAGTTCCTAGATAACAGAACGCAGCATGTCATTCTCAATGGAGAGAAGTCTTCCGAAGTAAGAGTGATTTCAGGTGTGCCGCAGGGGAGTGTCGTAGGACCGTTGCTATTCACAATATACATAAATGACCTTGTGGATAACATCGGAAGTTCACTGAGGCTTTTTGTGGATGATTCTGTAGTATATCGAGAGGTTGTAACAATGGAAAATTGTACTGAAATTCAGGAGGATCTGCAACGAATTGACGCATGGTGCAGGGAATGGCAATTGAATCTCAATGTAGACAAGTGTAATGTGCTGCGAATACATAGAAAGAAAGATCCTTTATCGTTTAGCTACAATATAGCAGGTCAGCAACTGGAAGCAGTGAACTCCATAAATTATCTGGGAGTAGGCATTAGGGGTGATTTAAAATGGAATGATCATATAAAGTTGATCGTCGGTAAAGCAGATGCCAGACTGAGATTCATTGGAAGAACTCTGAGGAAATGCAATCCGAAAACAAAGGAAGTAGGTAACAGTACACTCGTTCGCCCACTGCTTGAATATTGCTCACCAGTGTGGGATCCGTACCAGATAGGGTTGATAGAAGAGATAGAGAAGATCCAACGGAGAGCAGCGCGCTTCGTTACAGGATCATTTAGTAATCGCGAAAGCGTTACGGAGATGATAGATAAACTCCAGTGGAAGACTTTGCAGGAGAGACGCTCAGTACGGGCTTTTGTTGAAGTTTCGAGAACATACCTTCACCGAGGAGTCAAGCAGTATATTGCTCCCTCCTACGTATATCTCGCGAAGAGACCATGAGGATAAAATCAGAGAGATTAGATCCCACACAGAGGCATACTGACAATCTTTCTTTCCACGAACAATACGAAACTGGAATAGAAGAGAGAACCGATAGAGGTACTCAAAGTACCCTTCGCCACACACCGTCAAGTGGCTTGCGGAGTATGGATGTAGATGTAGATGTAGATAATGATCGGTTAAGAGAGAAGCATTGCTCCAACAACCCCTCCAACTGGCTATAGTTTTAATCATGCACGCTTCACACAGCATATATAGGGTTTCGACAAAAATATGGCAAATATGGAAGAAAGTAATTTTGTCGGATGAACCTTCTTTCACACGGTATCCAGTTTCTAATCGAATTTACGTGACAAGAGCGAAACATGGCGGGGGCTCGGTGATGGTTTGGGTAGCCACATCGTCCTATTCCACGGGCCTCATGATTTGCTCTGAAAGATCGCATTACTGCCAAGGATTATGTGAAAATTTTGGCTGTTCAGGTCCATTCCAAGGTATAGTTTTTGTTCCTCAACGGTTACGTTGTGTTAGAAGACGATAGAGCCAATTTTCACACAGCTCGCATCCTCCACGGCTGGTTTTGTGAGCACGAGGACGCATCTTCTCGTATCCCCTGGCCACCAGTGTCAGATCTCAATTATTGATCTCATCCTCTGCCAACGGCGTTATCGGATGCGGTATGAACGTGCAAGTAGTCAGCACACTGTTCTCCCAGTCGTTGGGTTTCGAGACCGTGGACCCACTTCTAATTTTTTTAACGTATATCTGTTTCAGATCTGGATTTTCTTTCGTGGAGGAAGGAAAAGTTTTATTTATGTGGTAATGCTCTTAGTTGATTTTTTTACTCGCGAGGGTAGCCGAGAGCGCTAAAGCGCTGCTTCCTGGACTCGGGTAGGCGCGCCGGCTCCGGATCGAATGCGCCCGGCGGATTAATGACGAGGGCCGGTATGCCGGCCAGCCTGGATGTGGTTTTTAGGCGGTTTTCCACATCACGCTAGGTGAATACCGGGCTGGTCCCCACGTTCCGCCTCAGTTAAACGACTCACAAACATTTGAAAGCGTTAACACTTTTTCATGACTTACACTAGATGCAAACAGCTGGGATACACTACTTCCATTCCGGGGGGTTCGGGGTGGCGTCAAGAAGGGCATCCGGCCACCCTCTGCCGTTAACACTGCCAAATTCGTCATAACAAAGCCGACCCCGCGTTGGAGCGGGACAAAGGCCCTGAGAAAGAAAGACAGAAAGAAAGCTCTTAGTTAATTTTTTAATGATTTAAGATGCAAGATTTATACAAAAATATGTACCCATTTTCAAAACATACTTTGTACATTTGGCTTCATTTTGTAGACTAAAATGACTAATTACGAAATATTCTCTATTGTAATAAATAGTAACATGATCATTCAATAATTACCATGCAAAGTAACAATAACACTATTCAAATATACAGTAGAGTACAGAGAGCCAACTACATCCGTGTATTCTGGTGGTCACGAGCTACTGGGCACTGCTACATTGACTTGCAAATATTTTCATAGTGTTGCCCAGCAGTTGGCAGCACTTGCGCATGATGAAAAGGTTGAACATTCACAACTATATAGCTCAGGTTTACAATGGGAAAAAATGCTTCTCTAGCAGCTAAGACACAGTAAAATTTAATGTACCAATTGTAGACAGGTTGTCTGAAAGGGATATAAACCTTTACTCGCAATTTTTAACAGTTCGCTCGAGTAGCTCCTCTGTTGGCCTCAAAAGGCTGAGTGACCCCATACAAGTCTTCCCACAACGCAAAAATCCGTGGCAATACCGGGAAACGAACCCAGGCCCCTCTACATGGCAGTCAGCAGCTTTGACCACTCAGCTAAGGAGGCTGAAACCGCTTTGTCAGTTGGTGGCGCGATTTTGTTTTGGCTGCACTGACGGCGTGCTACTGAACTTCGGTGCAGCTATTTCAGTTTATACCATGACTATACAAATGTACCAGAAAACGAACTAAATTAATATCTCAACTTTATTTCTTCGAAATGATAGTTGGAACTTTGTGCCTGTACCTTTTATGTACCAGTGGGTTGTAAGCTCGCAGACTTTACAACGTTTCTGTAAGGAATGGCAAGCCACTCGCAACCATGTAATACGGCGTGGTAAAAAGATACTAACAGACAGGGACCGGAGACGTATGTCATGCAATGTCACGCATTGTCAGTGAGAATGGGTTTCAAATCGACAGGAACTGCTGTTCCCAATGAATACAGATCCATCCCGACTAATTTCCGATCGAACATTGTGAAGGGAACTACATGAAATGAACATTTTGGATTGGGTTCCACGCAAAATGCCATTGCTCACAGCGGCACATAAAGCTGGACGTCTCCAGTGAGCCAAACAACGCAGAAACTGGACAGGAGCTAGTTGGAGATCTGTAGTGTTCTCCATCAAGTCGCGACTTTGCCTCTTTTGAAATGCTGCAAGGTGTCGACGGCCCATTGTGGCATTTAATACGTGGAGGCTGTAGCACAGGCTAAATGTTGGTCTGTAATATTTTGGGGGTGTTTTTGTTACTAGGTCCGCCCCGATAGCTGAGTGGTCAGTGCGGAGGTCTGTCACGCCAAGGGGACCGGGTTCGATTCCCGGCTGGGTCGGAGATTTTCTCCGCTCAGGGACTGGATTGTGTGTTGTCCTCGTTATCATTTCATCATCATCATCATCAGTGGAAGGCAACGAAAAACCACCACTGGAATCATTTCCCTAGACGCTCATGCGGTGGACCTCTCTGACGAGGCTTCCCCCACGACAAGACCTGCCGTAAGGCAGAACACTAAGTTCTTTTTTTGATACTAGGACTTGGGCCCACACATACAGGCTACTCAGGCAACTTATCGCACCCTGATAGGTCAACTAAATCATGCGACCTTAGTCCGACAGCAAATGTCGTAGTATTTGGAACATTTTATTGAGAGTGGTAGTGATGTTCAGTCCCAATGGGGCACTGTTAAGTGGGGCGTTCCCCAAGGGTCGGTGCTGGGGCCACTGCTGTTTCTTATTTATATAAATGATATGCCTTCTAGTATTACAGGGGATTCAAAAATATTTCTGTTTTGCTGATGACACCAGCTTGGTAGTGAAGGATCTTCTGTGTAATATTGAAACATTATCAAATAATGTAGTTCATGAAATAAGTTCGTGGTTTGTGGAAAGTAATTTGATGCTAAATCACAGCAAGACTCAGTTTTTACAGTTTCTAACTCACAATTCAACAAGAACTGATATTTTGATCAGACAGAATGGGCATATTATAAGCGAGACGGAACAGTTCAAGTTCCTAGGCGTTCGGATAGATAGTAAGCTGTTGTGGAAAGCCCATGTTCAGGATTTTGTTCAGAAACTAAATGCTGCTTTATTTACCATTAGAACAGTATCTGAAATTAGTGACATTTCAACACGAAAAGTAGTCTACTTCGTATATTTTCATACGCTTATGTCGTATGGTATTATTTTTTGGGGTAATTCTTCTGATTCAAAAAGGGTATTTTTCGCTCAAAAACGGGCTGTTCGAGCTATGTGTGGTGTAAGTTCGAGAACCTCTTGTCGACCCCTATTCAATATTCTGGGAATTTTGACATTGCCCTCACAATATATATTTTCTTTAATGTCCTTTGTTGTTAGCAATATTAGCTTATTCCCAAGAGTTAGCGGCTTTCACTCAGTTAATACTAGGCAGAAATCAAATCTGCATGTGGAATGCACTTCCTTGACTCTTGTGCAGAAAGGAGTGCAGTATTCTGTTACATCCATTTTCAATAAGCTACCACAAGAACTCAAAAATCTTAGCAGTAGCCCAAAGTCTTTTAAGTCTAAACTGAAGAGATTCCTCATGGCTCACTCCTTCTATTCTGTCGAGGAGCTCCTGGAAGAGCTAAAAAATTAAGCAAATTCCAGTGTTACATTGTTGATTTTCTTTATTTAAACTTACGACTTGTCACCTGAATATGTTTCTTATATTTCATTTTATCTGCTTCTACAATCGTGTTATAATTTCATGTATTGACTCGTTCCATGACCATGGAGACTTCTCCTTAATGTGGTCCCACGGAACAATAAATAAATACATAAATAAATAAAAAGTGGGTGAGACCGAGCAATCAATATCCCCGCAACTTTGTAGCTTTACGGATTCTAACCATCAATGCGTGACTGCAGCAGGACATAGCATAACTGAAAAAGCTTGCGTACTGTCTTCCTCGCCAATCTGAGGCCATTATCAAGGCAAGGGGTAGTGTTACACGGTATTACTGTGATATATCCTTTGTGAGGCTAATTTTTTATACAGTCTGATTACGTTGCAGGTATGCTGTTATTACTTTTACCACTAATGTAAATATATTAATTATCTAGGTATGTATTGTGCAGCTCATATTACGGTTTCTCTCTCTCTCCCTTTCGCTGTCTCATTTTATTTAATTCATCTAACGTGGTACCATATAATGTGTATTCTGAGAAAAAGTTCTGTCTCTTCACGTAGTTAAGCAAAAGATATTGTATGCGCTCCACTTAAAGCAACCAATAAACTGGCTTTCAGGCTTTTGGACTAAGATACTAAGGACTATAAATTGTGTGTAGAAGGCTGTAGTTGTAGAAACCTAAAGATCAATGCAGAAATTTAAAAAAAAAAAAAAAAACTACTTAATCAGAAGTCGTTGTATAATAGACGACGAGAATGTAAGAGTAAGACATCAGCACTACTCAACCAAGGTTCTGTCTTCTCCTTGCAGTGTCAGCCCTCTTAAGCCAACTTGGGGATTACTCGATCACTCCATGTGACATGATGCATGACAAGAAGTATGCACGTGGGTGCACTGAAAAATAGTGCCTCCGAATTTTTGTGTGACAACTCTTAAAGCTTTTTAAATAAAAGAAAGTTATTAACATTCTACATCTTTGTTCTTGACGCCAACTTATTTAAAGCCCACTGCCGTTGGAGGGCTCCGAATTGTAGCGTGTAACATAGTGGCGTGTAACGTAACTATGTCGGTGAGTCAGAAACTGCGTGCTACAGCTGAATTTCGAATTCTAAGAATTCGTCGATGCATGGAGCTGCTTCTCGTTCAGCATGACAATACCAAACCACAAACGAGCGTAGCGACATCTGGAATAATCCGGCGCCTTGGGTTCACTGTCATCGATCATCCTCTATACAGTCCCGACTTGCAACCATCCGATTTTCATATGTTCTCGAAGCTTAAAGAACACTTTCGAAATCTTCACTTTGATAGTGATGAAGTGGTGCAAGCAGATGTGAGCCTATGACTCCATCAACAAATTCAAACATTCTACAATGATGGTATCAACAAACTGCTCTCACGTTGGGAGATATGGGTTCCTCGCCAGGGTGACTATGTTGAAAATAAATATGTAGACATGAAGATTAAAGATGTAAAATGTTAATGAAGTTTGTTTTATGTAAAATAAAAAAATCAGAGGCATTATTTTTCAGTAAGCCCTTGTATAACGACCAGCGCGCGGTTGTAGGTACAGACCATCGTCTTGAGATTGTCGCAATGCTGACCTTCCCTCTCACGCAGTGGCGTGTCTCTGGCGATGCAGCCTAATGTAGCATATCTCTGTGTTCGTTATCTTAGTCGACGTCGGATACAGAAGAATTGAGTTCACTGACGCACTCTTGTGCGACAGCCCTTGACTTGAATGTAGCCAGTTCCAATGTTGAGACTATTTTCTAGTTTCGTCACATTAAAAAATACGGTACCAGTTCCCTGGGTCTTTTGTGATACACTTTTTCACGGCTCAGTCACTCGTAAAACGCGAATACGTTTCTTTAAACTTTGTTGACTACCGTTAGGGTCGTTCAGATGAACAGGTACTGAAATCAGCACGGGCCTGGAATGCTTAAAGTGACTTTTCTTTTTTTTTTGGTAGGTATTTTACACATTATTTCAGGAACACACACATACCCACACCCACCCGCCCACACACACACACACACACACACACACACACACACACACACATACACACACACACACACACAAGCACTCACATTGATGAGCCAAAAGCATTATGAACACTGCCCACCGCGAGGTTGAATGTCTCCTGATGGTGTTCCGGGCACGTGACGCAATAAGGAAGACGAACGGGCAGTCATCATAGCGAAGATACGGACCGCAAATGCGGAAATCCACTGATGTAAGAAGTTTTTTCAAAGAGCACATTTTTGGCCCTGAGGCAGGAAACGAGAATCTCTGAAACGGCGAAGCTGGTCGCCTGCTGGCGTACCTCTGTCGTGAACACCTATGGAAAGTGGTTGAAGGGTGGTGAAACGACGAATAGGCCGTAAGGGATTGTACGACCACGTCTCATCGCACTTAGTAGAGGTCGTGAGATCCCCCACTGTGTAATACTGGACAGGAAGCGATCTGGGCCAGATCTGACGACAGAGTACAGTACTGGTGTAGACACAAGCGTTTCAGAGAACACCGTTCAAAGGCCACTGTTGAACATGGAGCTCCACATCACACGACCCCTACTACACTCATGCTCATAAATTAAGGATAATTGCAGAATGTGGTGCCACACAACGTGGCACTACACAAAACTGGCGCTGATAGCATAGGCACATAGGAAACACACACGACGCAGATCTGTAAGTCCACGGTATTGGTGATAAGTTGAGAAAACCGTCTCGAAACACATGTGCTACAAAACGCCACTGTTTCCTGCGCATGTACCCCGACATCAGTATGGGATATGATCACCGTGCACACGTACACAGGCCGCACAACGGGTTGGCATACTCTGGATCAGGTGGTCGAGCAGCTGCTGGGGTATAGCCTCCCATTATTGCACCAGTGCCTGTCAGAGCTCCTGAAGTGTCGTAGGGGTTTGAAGACGTGCAGCGATACGTCGACCGAGAGCATCCCAGACATACTCGATGGGGTTTAGGTCTGGAGAACAGGCAGGCCACTCCATTCGCCTGAAATCTTCTGTTTCAAGGTACTCCTCAACGATTGCAGCTCGGCGGGGCCGTGCGTTGTCATCCATCAGGAGGAAGGTGGGACCCACTGCACCCCTGAAAAGGCGAACATACTGGTGCAAAATGACGTCCCGATACACCTGACCTGTTACCGTTCCTCTGCCAAAGACATGCAGGGGTGCACGTGTACCAATCATAATCCCACCCCACACCATCGAACAACGACTTCCATACAGGTCCCTTTCAAGGACATTAAGGGGTTGGTATCTGGTTCCTGGTCCACGCCAGATGAAAACTCGGCGAGAATCACTGTTCAAACTATACCTGGACTCGTCCGTGAACATAACCCGGGACGACTGTTCCAATGGCCATGTACTGTGTTCTTGACACCAGGCTTTACAGGCTCTCGTGTGACCAGGGGTCAGTGGAATGCACCTTGCAGGTCTCCGGGTGAATAAAACATGTCTGTTTAGTCGTCTGTAGACTGTGTGTCTGGAGACAACTGTTCCAGTGGCTGCATAAGTTCCCAAGCAAGCCTACCAGCAGTACTCCGTGGCCGTCTGCGGGCACTGATAGTGAGAAATCGGTCTTCTTGTGCTGTTGTACACTGTGGACGTCCCGTACTGTAGCGCCTGGACACGTTTCCTGTCTGCTGGAATCGTTGCCATAATTTTGAGATCACATTTTTGTGGCACACAGAGGGCCCGTGCTACGACCTGCTGCGTTTGACCAGCCTCCAGTCGCCCTAGTATTCTACCCCTCATAACGTCATCAATATGTGTTCTTTGAGCCATTTTCAGCACACAGTCACCATTAGCACGTCTGAAAACGTCTGCACGCTTACTCGCTGCACCGTACTCTGACATGCACCAACACACCCCTGCGTATGTGGACTGCTGCCAGCGACACCGTGCGACGACCGCAGGTCAAATGCACCGCATGGTCACACCTTGAGGTGATTTGAACCTGCAAACCGCCCACCAGAGCGTTGTTTCAACATGTATCAGCATTATCCTTAATTTATGAGCATGAATGTAGTTCTTGTGTTGACCCTACGACATCGTCAGTTATGATTGCAGTGGCCACAGCGTCACTGAGTTTTCAACGAGGAAGAATAGAAACGTGTGGTGTGTCGAATGAATCGCATTTCTTGTTACTCCTGGTCGATCGATGGTTGTGTCCTTACACGCCGTCATCCAGACGAATGGCTGCACGAAACATGAACTCCGCCACAGATGCAGGCCGGTGAAGTACATTGAGTTGAGCTTTCATGGAGATTGTGGTGGTAATCGAAGGCAGCATGACAGCAGTGAACTATGTGAACGTTATTGAGAACGCCTTGCATCGCTTCATTTTTGAAGTCTCCTCCTGCGACGCTGACAACTTACAGCAGGATAACTATACGTGTTGCAAGGTCAGAATCGTGTAACAGTGGTTTGACAGGAATTATAATGAACTCACATTGATATCTTGGACAGCAAATGTGCCTAATCTCTATCCATTGGAACACATATCGGGCGCCAGCTGGTTCACCCTAGTTTGCGGAAATTGCTTGACATGTGCGTAGGCATCTCGTGCCACATACTTGTGGAATCCTGTGAAGGATTTGTAGAATCCACACCAAGCAGAATCTCTGTTGTACTACGTTTCAAAAGCGGAACAGCACGCTATTAAACAGGCAGGTGGTCATAGTGGTTCAAATGGCTCTGAGCACTATGGGACTTAACAGCTATGGTCATCAGTCCCCTAGAACTTAGAACTACTTAAACCTAACTAACCTAAGGACATCACACAACACCCAGTCATCACGAGGCAGAGAAAATCTCTGACCCCGCCGGGAATCGAACCCGGGAACCGGGCGCGGGAAGCGAGAACGCTACCGCACGACCACGAGCTGCGGACTGGTCATAATGTTTTGGCTCATCGGTATGTACAGGGTTACAGTTATTGAACTATATGAAATAAAATCGTCATAACTTCTGAACGATTTTCGTTAGGACGTTCAAACTGCACGGTTGGCCGCGGGGCATGATGGGAATTAGTACGCGCAGAATGGTTTGGTTTACCGACGAAGCCCACTTTTATTTGGATGAGTTTGTCAGTAAACAAAATTGGCACATTTGGGGGACTGAGAATCCGCATTTCGCGATCGAGAATTCTCTTCACCCTCAACGTGTGACTGTGTGGTGTGCCATGTCTAGTCATGGAATAATCGGTGCGACATCCCTTGATGACTACCGAACGGCACGTGAAGGTTTTGGAAGATGATTTCATCCTCATTATCCGAAGTGACCCTGATTTCGACTAGATGTGGTTCGTGCAAGACGGGGGCCGACCCCATCGAAGCAGGAGAGTATGTGATGACCTGCAGGAGCACTTTGGGGACCGCATTCTGGCTGTGGGGTACTCAGAGGCCCCTGGCATCGGCCTCGATTGGCCGCCGTATTCTCCGGATATGAACACATGCGACTCCTCCTTGTGCGGCTATATTAAAGGTAAGGTGTGCATCAATAACCCCAAAACCATTGCTGAGCTGTAAACAGTCATTCAGGAGGTCATCGACGGCACTGATGTTCCGACACTTCAGCAGGTCATGCAGAATTACGCTATTCGTCTGCGCCACATCATCGTCTGTGATAGCAGGACATTGAACATGTCATAACCTAAATCCGAATATACGTAGATACGTAGTGACCTTTACATGTTGAATAAAGTGTGTGCACGCTATATACAGGGTTATTACAAATGATTGAAGCGATTTCATAACTCTACAATAACTTTATTATTTGAGATATTTTCACAATACTTTGCACACACATACAAAAACTCAAAAAGTTTTTTTAGGTATTCACAAATGTTCGATATGTGCCCCTTTAGTGATTCGGCAGACATCAAGCCGATAATCAAGTTCCTCCCACACTCGGCGGAGCATGTCCCCATCAATGAGTTTGAAAGCATCGTTGATGCGAGCTCGCAGTTCTGGCACGTTTCTTGGTAGAGGAGGTTTAAACACTGAATCTTTCACATAACCCCACAGAAGGAAATCGCATGGGGTTAAGTCGGGAGAGCGTGGAGGCCATGACATGAATTGCTGATCATGATCTCCACCACGACCGATCCATCGGTTTTCCAATCTCCTGTTTAAGAAATGCCGAACATCGTGATGGAAGTGCGGTGGAGCACCATCCTGTTGAAAGATGAAGTCGGCGCTGTCGGTCTCCAGTTGTGGCATGAGCCAATTTTCTAGCATGTCCAGATACACGTGTCCTGTAACGTTTTTTTCGCAGAAGAAAAAGGGGCCGTAAACTTTAAACCGTGAGATTGCACAAAACACGTTAACTTTTGGTGAATTGCGAATTTGCTGCATGAATGCGTGAGGATTCTCTACCGCCCAGATTCACACATTGTGTCTGTTCACTTCACCATTAAGAAAAAATGTTGCTTCATCACTGAAAACAAGTTTCGCACTGAACGCATCCTCTTCCATGAGCTGTTGCAACCGCGCCGAAAATTCAAAGCGTTTGACTTTGTCATCGGGTGTCAGGACTTGTAGCAATTGTAAACGGTAAGGCTTCTGCTTTAGCCTTTTCCGTAAGATTTTCCAAACCGTCGGCTGTGGTACGTTTAGCTCCCTGCTTGCTTTATTTGTCGACTTCCGCGGGCTACGCGTGAAACTTGCCCGCACGCGTTCAACCATTTCTTCGCTCACTGCAGGCCGACCCATTGATTTCCCCTTACAGAGGCATCCAGAAGCTTTAAACTGCGCATACCATCGCCGAATGGAGCTAGCAGTTGGTGGATCTTTGTTGAACTTCGTCCTGAAGTGTCGTTGCACTTTTATGACTGACTGATGTGAGTGCATTTCAAGCACGACATACGCTTTCTCGGCTCCTGTCGCCATTTTGTCTCACTGCGCTCTCAAGCGCTCTGGCGCCAGAAACCTGAAGTGCGGCTTCAGCCAAACAAAACTTTATGAGTTTTTCTACGTATCTGTAGTGTGTCGTGACCATATGTCAATGAATGGAGCTACAGTGAATTTATGAAATCGCTTCAATCATTTGTAATGGCCCTGTATATATATATATATATATATATATATATATATATATATATATATATATATATATATATATATATATAGGGTGTTTCAAAAATGACCGGTATATTTGAAACGGCAATAAAAACTAAACGAGCAGCGATAGAAATACACCGTTTGTTGCAATATGCTTGGGACAACAGTACATTTTCAGGCGGACAAACTTTCGAAATTACAGTAGTTACAATTTTCAACAACAGATGGCGCTGCAAGTGATGTGAAAGATATAGAAGACAACGCAGTCTGTGGGTGCGCCATTCTGTACGTCGTCTTTCTGCTGTAAGCGTGTGCTGTTCACAACGTGCAAGTGTGCTGTAGACAACATGGTTTATTCCCTAGAACAGAGGATTTTTCTGGTGTTGGAATTCCACCGCCTAGAACACAGTGTTGTTGCAACAAGACGAAGTTTTCAACGGAGGTTTAATGTAACCAAAGGACCGAAAAGCGATACAATAAAGGATCTGTTTGAAAAATTTCAACGGACTGGGAACGTGACGAATGAACGTGCTGGAAAGGTAGGGCGACCGCGTACGGCAACCACAGAGGGCAACGCGCAGCTAGTGCAGCAGGTGATCCAACAGCGGCCTCGGGTTTCCGTTCGCCGTGTTGCAGCTGCGGTCCAAATGATGCCAACGTCCACGTATCGTCTCATGCGGCAGAGTTTACACCTCTATCCATACAAAATTCAAACGCGGCAACCCCTCAGCGCCGCTACCATTGCTGCACGAGAGACATTCGCTAACGATATAGTGCGCAGGATTGATGACGGCGATATGCATGTGGGCAGCATTTGGTTTACTGACGAAGCTTATTTTTACCTGGACGGCTTCGTCAATAAACAGAACTGGCGCATATGGGGAACCGAAAAGCCCCATGTTGCAGTCCCATCGTCCCTGCATCCTCAAAAAGTACTTGTCTGGGCCGCCATGTCTTCCAAAGGAATCATTGGCCCATTTTTCACATCCGAAACGATTACTGCATCACGCTATCTGGACATTCTTCGTGAATTTGTGGCGGTATGGCTCTGAGCACTATGGGACTCAACTGCTGAGGTCATTAGTCCCCTAGAACTTAGAACTAGTTAAACCTAACTAACCTAAGGACATCACAAACGTCCATGCCCGAGGCAGGATTCGAACCTGCGACCGTAGCGGTCTTGCGGTTCCAGACTGCAGCGCCTTTAACCGCACGGCCACTTCGGCCGGCATTTGTGGCGGTACAAACTGCCTTAGACGACACTGCGAACACCTCGTGGTTTATGCAAGATGGTGCCCGGCCACATCGCACGGCCGACGTCTTTAATTTCCTGAATGAATATTTCGATGATCGTGTGATTGCTTTGGGCTATCCGAAACATACAGGAGGCGGCGTGGATTGGCCTCCCTATTCGCCAGACATGAACCCCTGTGACTTCTTTCTGTGGGGACACTTGAAAGACCAGGTGTACCGCCAGAATCCAGAAACAATTGAACAGCTGAAGCAGTACATCTCATCTGCATGTGAAGCCATTCCGCCAGACACGTTGTCAAAGGTTTCAGGTAATTTCATTCCGAGACTACGCCATATTATTGCTACGCATGGTGGATATGTGGAAAATATCGTACTATAGAGTTTCCCAGACCGCAGCGCCATCTGTTGTTGAAAATTGTAACTACTGTAATTTCGAAAGTTTGTCTGCCTGAAAATGTACTGTTGTCCCAAGCATATTGCAACAAACGGTGTATTTCTATCGCTGCTCGTTTAGTTTTTATTGCCGTTTCAAATATACCGGTCATTTTTGAAACACCCTGTATATAGGTCACCATAAGAAACGTTACACTGTCTGCGGAGCTATGAACATAGTTTATTGTGTTATTATCCAAAGAATTACAGCAAAAAGATACAGTTTTTTAAAATTGAACAATAGTTGTTTTTACCATGCACTGGAATCAGTTCAAATGGTTCAAATGGCTCTGAGCACTATGGGACTTAACATCTGTGGTCATCAGTCCCCTAGAACTTAGAACTACTTAAATCTAACGAACCTAAGGACATCACACACATCCATGCCCGAGGCAGGATTCGAACCTGCGACCGTAGCAGTCACGCGGTTCCGGACTGAGCGCCTAGAACCGCTAGACCACCGCGGCCGGTCTGGAATCAGTAACGGAGCACAAGATCTGACTGTGTGAAGGATGGGGAAGGAAATCGACCGTGCCCTTCCGAAGGAACCATCCCGCCAGTTGCCTGGAACCCTGAATCTGGGTAGCCGAACGTGGGTTTGAACCGTCGTCCTCCCGAATGCGAGTCCAGAGTGCTAAGGCAGCCACCGGAGTGGAACCATCGGCAATCACTAAAACAGAAGATATTCAAGGCAGGTCCCTCTGCTGGCAAAGTCATGATGACAGTCTTTTGGGGTAGTGATGGTGTCATGTTCTTTGATGTGTTACCAAAAGAGTCAACCATTAGTTCAGAGGCATATGTAACAACTTCTAAAAATTAATAATTTTTTCCGACATGTTCCATGTGACAAGGATCCAATAGCAATCTTGCTCTAACACGACAACTTACTCCTACACACAGTCACAGAACCCGAGAACTCATCGCCGAATTTTATTGGACGTCACTGCCGCATCCACCCTATTGCTGAATTGACGCCCTCGGACTTCCATCTGTTTAGGCCACTTAACGATTCACTACGCGGTACACGCTTTGAAGGCGATGAGAGCGTGACTCATGCATTGAAAACATAGCGACGAGTACGGTTAAGATCATAGAGCGTGATGGATACTATGTGGAAAAACGGTACATGGAAGAGAAATATTGATTAGTAGTGTTACCAAATTCTAGCTCGTAAGAATACTTAAGTTCTGAACCAAAAATTGTGGGGCATTATTTATTGAACGACCCTCATAATACAGCATTGCGTTTATTTTATAAACAGCTTCGAAGTAAGTCTTTTTTAGTGCTATTGTTACCATATGAGATCACTCCTAGACAGGTACATTATGAAATCAAAAGTATCCGGACAACCCCAAAGACATACGTTTTTCATATTAGGTGCATTGTGCTGCCACCTACTGCCAGGTACTCCATATCAGCGAAATCATTAGTCATTAGACATCGTGAGAGAGCAGAATGGCTCTCTCCGCGGAACTCACGGACTTCGAACGTGGTCAGGTGATTGGGTGTCACTTGTGTCACACTCCTGCACGCGAGTTTCCACACTCCTAAACATCCCTAGGTCCACTGCTTCCGATGTGATAGTGAGTGGAAATGTGAAGGGACACGTACAGCACAAAAGCGTACAGGCCGACCTCGTCTGTTGACTGACAGAGACCGCCGACAGTTGAAGAGGGTCGTAATGTGCAATAGGCAGACATCTATCCAGATCATCACACAGAAATTGCAAACTGCATCAGGATCCACTGCAAGTACTATGACAGTTAGGCGGGAGGTGAGAAAACTTGGATTTCATGGTAGAGCGGCTGCCTATAAATCACACATCACGTAGGTAAATGCCAAACGACGCCTCGCTTGGTGTAAGGAGCGTAAACGTTGCACGATTGAACAGTGGAAAAACGTTGTGGAGTGACGAGTCGCGGTACACAATGTGGTGATCCGATGGCAGGGTGTGGGTATAGCGTATGCCGGTGAGGGTCATCTGCCAGCGTGTGTAGTACCAACAGTAAAATTGAGAGGCGGTGGTGTTACGGTGTGGTCGTGTTTCTCATGGAGGGGGCTTACACCCCTTGTTGTTTTGCGTGGCACAATCACAGCACAGTCCTACATTGATGTTTTAAATACCTTTTCGCTTCCCACTGTTGAAGAGAAATTCGTGGATGAAAATTGCATCTTTCACCTGATCATAATGCACGATCTGTGGCGGAGTCGTTACACGACAGTAACATCCCTGTAATGGACTGGCCTACACAGAGTACTGACCTGAATCCTATAGAACACCTTTGGGATGTTTTGGAAAGCCGACTTCGTGTCAGGCCTCACCGAAGACATCGATACCTCTCCTCAGTGCAGCACTTCGTGAAGAATGGACTGCCATTCCCCAAGAAACCTTCAAGCACCTGATTTAACGTATGGCTGAGAGAGTGGAAGCTATCTCATGGCTGAGGGTGTTCCGACACCATACTGAATTCCAGCATTGCCGATGGAGGGCGCCACGAACTTGTAAGTCATTTTCAGCCAGGTGTCCGGATACTTTTGATTACATAGTGTATGTCCCATCTACAAATGCCTCTCGAGATGTTCACGCTAACAAGATCTAATGGTTTGTTTTGCATCCATATAGATCTACTTAGACCATACGGTTGATAAGTGTGGAGAGGCAGACTTCCCCGTTGTTTTTCGCAGCTGGACATGCTTCCTGGCGATCTGTGGCACACATGGAATTTGAGACCCAAGTCCAAGATGTGGAACGTGGCTAACTTTCCACGTTACTTGGAGGCACCACAAAATCGCGAAACGTAACAGCGGGAAAGTGTTCCGCTCTAAGTAAGTCGTTAGCCTCTTCTTAGTGACAGATATAAAATGCAGATGGTAACTACATTTTAAAATGTGCTTTATTCAGAGAAAGTATACTTTAGTCAATCAAGGGTTTACAGCTTGCCTTTTCAAGAATGTTGTATTATGAATACGTCAGTAGTCGATTTGTTTCGCTCTGGCTACAAATATGAATTCTTTTCAGTTTACGCTGTGTCATTTTACAGTAAGACTTTGTCGATGGGTCTAGCCATTTACTCTTCGTTCTCATTCTGAATTATAGATTATTCTCATCAGTAGTTCATAATTCTAATTGACATATACAGCCAAATTTCATTTTAAAATTCAATTACGAGTAAGACGACATTTACGACGATAGACTGGTTCACCGACGCTCAAACTTTTATCTCATCGTAATAGCTGTTCTCCATCAAAGCTAATCCCGAGTTGTTTAGTACTGTAGTTTGAGGTTATAGTCGTAGCGAGGCATTAATTGAAACTGGCGAAGGAAGTCATGGACAAATAATTCCCACTAATACGCTGCACATATTGCGAGGTTAATGCGTTGTTCCTTACGTACAGGCACCTAGTGTGGGAACTATCTCAGTACGGAAATAAAAAATTGCAACTAAAATCATTGAATCACGAGCAGTGTACAACATAAAACATAGGAATAAAAAGAATTGTAAAGGTGGACAACTTGCAAAGATTAGAACGTAACGACGAAAATAAAAATTACAAAGAATGGACAAATATTTCTTATTATCGTTACAACTGCCAGAAGCAGAACACAATAGTACATTTATGTCATGATGAACGTGATAGCTATCATTCTGTCCAGTATCATCTGCTCGGTATGTTAAATACATTACACACAGGCAGCTCAGAAATGTGGGTGGGAATGTCACATCTCAAACTCGCACGCTAGACCTTGAATTTATCCATGTGCTGCATTTAGAATGCAAAGGTTACGTTGATACTTCACCTTTATCGATTCAAAAAAAAAAAATAAAATAAAATAAAATAAAAACATTATGATCACCTGCTTAAGAGCGTGTTAGTCCACCTTTGGAATGCAACATTGCAGCGATTTTGAGTGACATGGCTTCGACAGGTCTTGCGTAATTTTCGGGAGATATGTGGCAACAGATGCCTACCCACGGGTCACATAATTTCCGTAAATTACCGGCTGGTGATTAATGGGCGTCCGATAGTGTCCAAGATGTGTCCTGTCGAGTTCAGATAACGCTAATTTTGTGGCCAAGACCTTAACGTGAGATCACTATAATGCACCTGAAACCACTATAACACTTTTCTGGTCTTGTGACATCCTGTTGGAAGATGCTTTTGCCGTCAGGGAAGACATCAGGCATGGAGGGATTCAGGTGATGCGCA